>NC_056735.1:457111634-457279134 GCF_019279795.1 Protopterus annectens
TGTCTTGACAACATGCAGGTGAAATCAGGACATATTTTGACTATTGCCCTCATAATACTTTGGTGAGTTGTACAATGACAGGTTTGTTTTCATAGACATTTTCCAAATATGTACATGCCTGACAGTCAGTTATATAACATTAAATGCTGCCTACATGTCAGAGATTAGCACGCTGATATGCCAGGGGGACAGGGAAACAGCCAGCAAGAAATGGGCTAATTAACTGGACATTCTGGACAAATCTGTACACTTGTGGGGTATGATTCTGCATACAGCTTACTACCACTCCCAGGATTCGAACCATGGCTGTGTCTGCTAAAAATAAAATGGTGTACATCACAGTTGAGTATTGCTGTGTATCTTCTCTGATTTCTGTCTATAAGTCTCTCATGGTTTTACAACCTAACCTTGTAATTACAACACTCTTATACTGGGTTTCCTAGACAGATTTATTATGTAGCACAGTGTGGATGACAGTGATAATACCTTATTATTCAGAGCAACTGCAAGACTAACAATGCCATACAATACCAGAGTAAACAGTACCAGTCCAGGATTTCAATCTTTTATTTCTAGGGACAGTTTTCGTATCTGACAGATCTGTGGGGGGAGTGTTTGTTACACTATCTGAATGTTGCCACACATATTACCAGATTCCACATTATTATTATGCACATACGTCTCACTCTGTTACTGCACACACTCTGGTCACTGCTTCACAACATGGGGGTGGAGATGGGACATACTTAGCTTATTACTTTCATAACATTTTGGGGAGTTGCTAGAGTGACAGGTTTGTTCTTATAGATGTCTGACAATCAGTTGTATGTCATTATTTGCTGCCTAAATGTCTGGGATCATCCCACTGATTTGCCAGGGGGACAGGGTGACAGGCAGTGGATATGGGCCACTTAATTGGACATTCTGGACATATCTGTACAGTTGTGGAATATGATTCTGCATACAGCTTACTACCATTTCCAGGATTCGAACCATGGCTGTGTGTGCTAAAAATACAATTCACGTCTCAGTTGAGTGTGCTATTTGGATTAAGTTGTCTATTTTTTCACTGTTTTCTATCTAAGTCTCTCTCAGTTATACACTATGACCTCTTGTGAATACAACAGTCATATACAGACATTCCTACACAATTTTATTTATGTAGCACAGTGTGGGTAACAGTGCTTAATACAACAGTACTATTAAGAAATTGCAACACTACATTACCATATGATACCAGAGTAAGCACATGCATTCCAGCAGTTAGACATTTATTGTCAGGCTGTTAACCTTTTATTTACATACAACCTATATGAGACTCTTCCTGCCATATTATGTGGTGTATTAAGTACATGCCTTAAACAATACAGCTTTTATACTGGCAATTAACTTTCTACTACTTTTAGATTTATTTCTTATGACAGCACATGCAAGAGTATTACTAAGCTGCCTCACAATGCAACCTCTGCAGTCTACAGGCATGGGCTTTCTGGTTTACAGGCCGCTCATCTGCCACTATCAAAGACATAAGAGGAATTTTTAGCCATACCTATCCATAATATAAATGAGCTGGCAATTATTAAACAGGTAGTAGACTGATACTTACACATGGCTGGGACATCCCCCGTCCTCCAAGTCTTTTGGATCCACTGAACCAAAAGCTCCCTCTTTCTCCTCTTCAGGTCAGCATAGTGATGCCTGACTTACTCAACAGTTTAAGGTTTGCCAGTGGCACTGGTAAGGTCACGGGCGAGATAGTGCCAGGCTTCCACTTTATATTGGGAACCCTGGTACTGGCCCTGCAGCAATCTCTGGTCATGGTCTTTAACAAGGAGTCCTGCCATGACTTTGGACTCCTGGATGCACCAGAACTGCACCCAAAAGCGCACTTCCTCTCCCACACTGGTCATAGTGCCTACAGGAGGAAGCTGCAGCCAGTTAGATGTATTCCCATCTGTTGGGTTTAAATAGGTCAGATTTCCCACACTTTGCCGTGATTGGATGGTTTTGAAAATGCTAAGCTATGGGAAAACCTGCTTAACTAAAGTTGGCATTGCTTAAAGGGATATACCAATGGGCAAACTGATTTAGCTGGCATACATATTGCTTACACATAGTAAACAGGGCTGTGCAAAGCTTAGTGTTGCTTAATTTTTAGTTTGCATACTATTTGCTGTTTGGCATTGATTTATTATTCATTACATGTTATATATGTGTTTGGTATCCATGATTCATGTGTAAGTACACTGTATGGCGTCCTTGTGTTTATCAGGGGATTTCAACACTTTATGACAATGACACCTTACATCTGGATGTAATGCAGTACTCCAGTTCACATATTTATGTTATGTAGTAGGCTATACAACATAAAACTGTATATAGATTCCTTTCACATGTTAAGTTTAATATTCCTATAGTGAGGATCAGTTTGGTGATACTTCAATCTTATGTAGTGCTGTGTTGGCTTACTGGTTAACTACTGTGACTATAGTGTACAGGGTCCTGGGTACAAGACTTACAAAGGTGGTTTATTTTTTTGCTGGGCAGAACAGCTGCTGTTGCATACAGAGTGATTAAGGCGCTTTTAAGCAATTGTAAGCAGGTTTGCATGGTTTGCACGATGGTAAGCAGTGCTAACCTTTGGTTAAATATGCTTACAGAGAGTTAGCTTCAATATTGCTTAACCTGTGTGCACCCCTGCGCAAATGGGCCTAAACCTGCTTACTACTGCTTAAATCTGCTTACTCCCGCTTACCACTGCTTAATAGTACTTACTCCCACTTATCCCTGTGCTAATTTAGATAGAAATGTAAAATGGTTCTTGGGAAGGTGGTGGATTTGGACACTTTTGGATTTATCATTCATTGTACATTATACTTTTGATTTGTATCCCTGATTCATGTGTACATATACCGTATGGGGCACTTGTGTTTATCTGTGGATTTTACAACATTATTACAATGACACCTCACACCTGCATTTAATGTAGTACACCAGTTCACAAATATATGTTATTTAGTAGGTTATGCAACAAAAAATATTGTTCATAAAGTGATTTGACATGGAAAATGGAATGTACTGGAGTGAGACTCGAACAGGGAATGACTGCTCATAAGGTGAATGCTCTGACCACTACACTATTGCAGTACTGCTTCATTTGCATATATCTTGATATTTATCTTCTTGTGCCATTTAAGCTGCAGTATACATAGCTAAGCAATAGGCAAACCCACGCACCTACAGTTAAATGTTATCTGTTTGATAAAAAATTAACCTGTTTATATTATTATATTTTAACTATTGCTCTTATAAACTTGGGGGGGGGGTTGCTGGGGGTATACAACCCCCTATGAGTGGTCTCGCTCATTGTTATTGCTAAACTGCAGTTCTTGACTGCAGGGGTGTGTATATTGTGAGAGCCCTGCTCCCGCTGCACTCGTCAACACTTCATGTTGTTTAGGAGCTCAGGCAGCGTGCCTTCATTAATATGCATGGCACACTGCCATGCTGCTCCTAAATTGTTGCTTCCATGCAGGACTAAGCTAGTCCTGCATGGAAGATTAGTGAATACAGGGGACTGTCAATAAAGCTAAATATAATGGCAAACTTGTCTATTCATTATTTCTAGACTTCTCTAAAGCACTTGATACAGTTTGTCACATGAAACGTCTACTTCTAATGTCTTCACTAGGTCTATCTCAGCCCAGCCTATCATGCTCAAAACCTACCTGTTCAATAGGTATCAGTTAGTAACATGACATTCCACCCTGTCTCCGTACCTCCCAGTCACCACCGATGTACCACAAGCCTCTATCCTTTTTTTTTAAACACCTTTATTGAGTTATCACTTGTGAATCGGCATTTTTGCATTTATATAAAAGTAATCAAACTGTATTAACAAGTTAAATTTAACAAACATTATGATTTACATATATTACTGTATATCATATAACCAAAGCAACATTACATAAATTATTTAATTTCTTTTTTAAACAAGAAACATCTTTATTAAACCATCACTTATGACATAAGCAATCATACATTTATATAAACGAAAACAAAACACACCAACACAATCCTAGTTGCAAGCATTTTACATCACAAACAATACTGACACACTCCCAATTGCAAACATTATACATCACTTATAATCTACCCAATCATTGGTCCACTCCTCTTTAACCTTCTCACCAACACCCTCCACACATCCCACAGCAGGCCTCTCTAATACAATATGCAGATGACTGCACACTCATATGCACATCTGACAACATGGCACAGTTGCAAAAATTTTATCATGAAGCTTTAACAGCTGAAACATGGCTTTGTAACTCACAACTCATGTTCAGTACTTCTTTTTCCCCAAATCCCTGTCTCATGAAAAAAAAATACAATAAAATCCTCTCTCTAAATAATACCATAATTAAGGCCCCTTTTCATAGCAAATTACTATGGATGATAGTGGATGATAATCTTAAATTCAACCTGCATATACAACATTGCATAACAAATCATTAAGAACTAGGGATGCTTTATAGAGCCAAAAACTTTCACACCAATGCAGCTAAAACTACACCTGCCACTACTTACTTTCTCTCCTTACTACTTTATGGTGCTCCTATCCTTACTAACCTTAAGGCATCAGAAAACTCAAAACCTGAATAATGCTACAATAACGTGGTTAAATTGGAAGCAAATACCCTTTTCAGAACCCACCACTGTATATCACTAAAAAGACTAAATTGGTTCAAACTACCCCAGCAACTGACATATACACAGCTTATCACCTATAAAATTATTCTGCATCCCTCTGCATGTCCAGAACTAAATGCCATTCTGCACAACTATGTTCCAAATAAGTCATTATGATCCAATGACCAAAAACACCTCTGTGTCTACAAACCTGTCAGGTCTACTGGGCATGGTCTGTACTCTTAGCATGTTGCTAAGGCCTGAATATCCTTACCTGTATCTACCAGATCAACACCCTCTCTCCAGTTCTTTTAAACCATTCTAAAAGACATCCTAGCCAAAATCTGTCACTGTGTGTGGGCAACCCTCAGAATAAACTATATCCCTAAACATGAACAAATACTTATTCATACCTCACACCTCGCAAGTCTCCCTTCTTCACTCACTTGCATATGCCAGTAAATTTGTCTCCTTTGACTTTCTTTTTACATATGCCATAATTCAATATTTCTCTCACTTCATACTGTAATTCCTGTTTGTGTTATACCAATGTACATTTAATTTCTCTATGAATTGGCTAAAATCTTTCTAAATATTAAGTCATTGTCATATAAGTTGTATCTGTCCTTAACCACATTTTGTCTGATTTGATGTAAGTATTTAAACTGTAGATGTTTTTGTATTATTTTTCAAAGATTGTAAATTTTTTTGTAATGCTTTCCTGATAATCAAATGTCATTAAATAAATAAAGTTTAAATAATGCACTTCCATCCCTGTAACAATGTATATCACTGAAGTGTAGTCAAATCCTCTGTTTATACATATTTAGTGTGTGTTCCACATAAAAAGCTCCACAGGAGCAGACCACGTGATAAATCACCCAATGCGTATTGCAAAATATGTTATTTCATAGACCCTTTCTGTGTTGACAGATGTAAAATGACTGGTATCACAAACATTAGAGCAAAAAGTGCAATTACCACAAAGAAACCAAACTATCAAATCAGGTTTAATAACAGATTGTTTAGGACTATATAATAGAAAAGAATCTGTCACTTGCTAACAAATGTCAGTAACCTTGTATGATACATCTAATGTTAAATGTATTAGTGTCATAAGTTGCATTACATTAATAATCTTATTATTATGAACAAAACTAGATTTCCTATATGTTAATAAATCATGGATATAGTATATATATATATATATATATATATATATATATATATATATATATACATATATATATATATATATATATATATATATAGGGTCTATATTAGATGAGCGAACGCTGCTTGATCTAACTTATTTTCGCCAAACTGAAAAATATCGAAGCAGCAGAAACTCACATTTTTCCTAGGGAAAGAATTCAGTTGTCCGTTTCTGTTGCTTCAGTATTTTCAGTGTTATGGTGGAAAGTTACCGGTCAGATTCAGGTAAGTGTGCGATTGTGTTGATGTGAGTGCTAGGGTGATTTAGGTGAGTTAGGGTTAGGGCTCGGATTAGGTATGTGTGCGATTGTGTAGACATGAGGGTTAGGGCGGATTTAAGTGAGTTAGGGTTAGGGAGCAGGTGAGGTGAGTGTGCGATAGTGACGGACCTTAGGGTTAGGGTTTGGGTTAAGGTAAGTGGGTAGTTAGTGGTGTGTGCATAGTTTAGTGTAGGGTTAGGTGTCAGATTTTAGGTGTATGTGTGTAGATTTCTGTTTGTTTGGTGTGCTTGTGTTGTGTGTATGTGTTTTGGATCAGCGATTTTTTTTCCCTAGGAAAAAAATCGCTGATCTGACAGTTCGAGATTGTAAGCTTTCGCTTATAGAAGGTCGATCAATCAGCGTTTGCTTTTTTAAGCGTTCACTGATATAATATAGACCCTATAGATATAGATATATATATATATATATATATATATATATATATATATATATATATAAAATCTTTAGTAAAGCTATGTGAAGATCATTCCTGGGTGCTTTAGAGTTTCTTGCACAGCTAACTGCCATAGCAAAGATATGTATCCTAAGAAATTTAGACAACGTTCAGAAGAGATCTGAGGTCCAAAATTGAGTTAGACATCTAATACTATATCAATCTTCCCCCCAAGGTACCATAAAGTTTAACCTTTCTCAGAATCCTGAGGAGAGGAATTTTTTGGTACATTATTATGAAACTGTATTTGTGTTGCTTGTGACTGAACCAAGTACCAAGCACAACACATAAGCCAGCAGTTATGGTCTAAGGCAACAAAGAGAAGTTTGTCTTGTAAACTGTTATGGATTAGTGAGGGACTACTGAAAGCAGAAATACTTATTTATTTATTATTTATTATTTATTTGACATTTGTTAACCGGGTCGGTCCAACTGAGCCAGAGGCCCATTTCAGTGAAGACACGAGGAGAGATGCTACAGAGATTTTATAGACACAAAGAACAAATTTTAACTTAGTTAATTAATTAAAACACAGCATGCCACATACCTAGCTAGGTGCATGGCCTGTGATGCATTTTATGTGGGGAAAACTGATAGAAGGTTACGTGACAGGATACATGAACATCTGTATAATATACGCATCCAATCCCCACATAATACATTATCTAAGCATGTCATGAACACAAATGACACACACAGCTTCACATTTCTAGTACTACAAGTTAACAAACCCAATGCTAAGGGTGGGGACATAAGGAACTATACAGAAAGGACAGAATCCAGGTGGATTATAATGTTTAGAGCAGATCAGAGACCTGGACCAAATGACAGAGTCCCTATTAAACCGACCCTAAAAATAGAAAGTTAGTTGTTAGATAAAGACCTGCAGGTCAGATGGGACATTATATTTGTATATATCATTGTATATATCATATAATGTAGTCATTATACAGCTATTATATAGATTCTGAAAGCTTTTCTAAATGAATACCAAACTTAAATATCTGTATCAGTCCATTCTGTTTAGTTTCAAATATTTTGTCAGCAAATTTAAATTCTTACAATTATTTTTTATCTTTTTTTTTTGAGTGCTCCAGAGATTTCTCATTAGACTATAGATTATAGTCTCTACCCCATTGAGGATAATTTTTTTTCTCTCTCTCTCTCCATTCTTAGTCTCACTGCCAACATCACAGTTAAGTATCTCACAATATTCTTTCTAGAAATGCATTTTTGCAATGAATTCAGTTAACAATCTTTCAGCTCTCATTTTTCATTTATTTCCTCCTCTTTCAAATTGCTTATAAGTATTTGACTTCTTTGTCACCAGAAATGAGTTGTATCTCTGAACGAAAGGCCAACACCTTTAACAGTTCAAATATTACAAAAACATGTCTAGAATCCATAGATGTAACACTGTGAACAGAAATAAGCTGGACTGAGCATATTCCAACAAAAACACTGCACTGTATGTTATGCACTTCATTGTATGCTTCTAAACCATATGTGCCATCTGATGACATTTTCCAATACTGCAAGAAACTAGTGTAGCATAGAAATAAATATGTAAGACATTGCATGGCTTAAGCCTTCAACTATATTAAGAAAGCTTAGATCATGTAGAATAATGGCAAATGAGGTTTAATGAAAAAAAAAAATGACAAGGCACTTCATTTGGGGTCATGCCACCCAGCTGTGAAAGGTACATAAAAAATCTGCCAGGATCTCACTGAATGGAAGTATAAATCCATGGTCAGTGCCATTGCTACAATGTATCCTTCAGGAGATAGACTCAAAACTAGACATGCCATGTTAACCTTCTGAGTATCTTTTGTAAACATTCACAGTTGGAGTATTTATTGTGTGTAGTTCTCATGCTTATACAGACAAAAGAAAGTGATAGTAGTTGAAGTTCAGAGAAAGACAACCAGGGTAATAGCATAATGGAATGATAAGGGTTATATAGAAATACTGGAGGAGTTAAAATTGTTCATACTGAAGGAAAGGAAGGAAAGAAGGAACATAATAAGGTGACTTAAGGTAATGAGGAAGTGATGTGATAGAATAAATTTAAAAAGAAAAATATCGGGAGAATGATGGGGATGCGACCCTCAGAACGAAGCTACAGGCTTATATCTAGAAAGAGGGAAAAGAGGATTATTTAAGCTGAAGTGGCTATTTCCTGAAATCGTAGACTTTAAGACCACGAATATATTAAAGGGCATCTGGGATAGATAATAAACTAGGAGAAATGGCATGCGAGGCAGGCACATGGTGCTAGGCAGCATTTCTAAATAATTTCTAATTTATATATAATCTATGAATGCAAATACATGTTTATGAATTAGAAATTATAATTCTTATTTTAGGTGTATATTTAATATATACTGTGATTGTATGTTGTTTAATCAACATGTGATTAAGTATTCCTAAAATATCAGAAATATTGCTTGCTCACAGTTTAAAACAACAATTTCTTTCTTTCTTTCTTTCTTTCTTTCTTTCTTTCTTTCTTTCTTTCTTTCTTTCTTTCTTTCTTTCTCTTTCTTTCTGTTTTTTCTTCTTTTGCAAAAGCCTGCAGTTCCCAACATGGGGACAAACCCCCAAAATTCATACTGTATATACATATTATCTCTGAGGTCATACAAACACAAAGAAAAAATGGGGAAGGTGAGAAAAATATAAAACCTCCCCACCCCCTCATCTCTGATTCTAGTACAGCATTTAGTGAGTGAGCTTAAGTAGAAAGTTGACAGACATTAGGTTTCTCTACTCTGTTTGGATAAGAATCACTTTATTGACTTCTCTTTTTGTAAGCCACAACAGGAACATTTAAATGAACTGGTTTCCATCAACAACTTTTTCACTTGAGGTTAAACTTCCATACACCTCTCATGCAGGGGTTTCACTCCTTTTACCCACTACACTGATATTATTAACTTTGAAGTCTCAAAACTAAGGGATAACTTAGTAGATTTATTGATGTGGCCTGTTAATTTCAGTGGGCTTACTGGATCATAGCCTGCTGAAAGATGTGTCATTCAGAAATGAGCATCTTCTCTTTGTTTGCTGTTTGGTATAACATATTGTGCTTTAGGTTAGAACTAAAAAGGTTCATCTGTGATCAACACATCTAGATATTTATTAGCTAGCTGGTTAGAGATGCAAGTCAGTAATGTGATATGCAGTGTACACAAATCAGATAAAGAAAACAGTGTGGTGCTGATACCACGCAGCCTCCCTTATGTGCACATTATGCACGTGGTATTTCTGAAAATAGATACAGATGATTTTTAAAAGGCTACTGATTATAGTTAGCTTCTGATATCTTCAAGATATTGACATAAACAAATCCACAGTGAGATCCCTGTTAAGAACATATAAAAAGTAGTTATGGCCATAAACCTGATCATAATTTTTATAGGGTATGGCGCTTCAACTTTTCTGATGTACTACTTCTTGCAGGAAAAAGTGTAGGAATATGAAGTATTTGGCCATAAACCTGATCATAATTTTTATAGGGTATGGAGCTTCAACTTTTCTGATGTACTACTTCTTGCAGGAAAAAGTGTAGGAATATGAAGTATTTTGCTGCTTTGAAAATGAGAAAATACTTAATGTTGCCAGGCAGACAGAAACTAGAAGCTAAAAATGAGTGCTTGGTCTTTACCTGGGACATCATGCCACCCTATGCACCTCCAAATGTATGTAACCCCATCCTTAACCCTCGGGAGAGGTGAACTGGCATTGCCACTTCACTTCTCCCCTTAACTGTCTCACTCTTCCATTGCTGGGACTGCTAACTAAACCCCAGTTGCCAGGTGTTATGACCCCTGGAAGGGCATTAGTTACAGATTAACACACACCCTGGAGGGCATTATTGTGCTTAGAGAATGGGCTAGCTGTAAAATTGTTGTTTTACTTGTATATATTTTTATTACTCTCTCTCTCTCTATATATATATATATATATATATATAATATATACATACATGTATATATATATATATATATATATATATATATATATTTATTTATTTATTTTTAAGTATATTTTTGATGTAAATAGTTCCTCCGCCTAATTCAAACTTGCTGTAATATATGTTAATGGTGATGGAGGAAGCATTTTACATCCAAAATATAACATTTAAAAAATAACCAGGTTATTTACTTTATTTTGGTCCCTTACTCCTAAATTATTTGGTTAGCAGTCACATGAGATTGAAGTTATTAAATAATGACATACATTTGAGCTTCAGAATTTTTTTTCCTTCAGAAAATTCATGCTAACTTAAAGTATTTCAGCAGCTTTGTACTTTTATAAGAACAATAATTACATTTCTATTTTAGAACCTTTGTTCCCCCTTTATTTTCATCTTTATTAAGATTTCTTCAGCTGAAAGGTGCAGAGGTTTGTAAACCTCTTTACTGCTGCTGCTGCTGGTGCTGGTAGTCATCACACACACAGACACACATACATACATACATACATACATACACACACACGCACACACATGCACACACACACGTGCACACACACACACACACATGCGCGCATGCACACACACACACACACACACACACACACACACACACACACACACACACACACACACACACACACACACACCTCTGCTTCAGAATAAAATGCATGCTAACAAAATCCCTATTATTCTATCAACTTTTTAAGTTTATAAGAGCAATATTTAAAATCTGTCCCTATTTTCAGCCCTTTGTTTCCCTATTATTTGTGGCTCTGTCCAGATTTCTTGTGCAGAGAGTTATGGCCTGGAGGTATGCAAAGATCTTACGTGATGCTTCCAGGGATCGCTCGATTGCTCTCGCTCTTCACTTTCTCTCTCTCTCTCACACACACACACACACACACACACACACACACACACACACACACACACACACACACACACACACACACACACACACACACACACTCTTCTGCTTTCATGCACATATTCACTCACACATGCAGAAAACAAAATAAACACACATGCACAGGATCATCTCTCTTTGTCTTACTTTCATACACACATACACTCACTTTCTCTCTCTCTCTCTCTCTCTCTCTCTTTCTCTGTCTCTCTCTCTCAAGGGGTTTTGTTTGCTTGGTAGATTAGTTTGTGGGAGATGATCCTTTAGGTGAAAGTTAATTAATTGGGTAGTTCTGACCAATTCAGTAGTTGTAAGACTGAACAGTGGTGGGTTTGGTGTGGGGAGTTTTTTGCAGATTTGGCAATTTTATTGCAGCAAATTTCAAGTTTTGCTGAATCAGTTTTCTTTAAGGTGGTTAAAATAGGGGAAACATATAGCATGGTGAAGAGTAAGTGTCTTCTGGCTATTGCCTGTCTTGTTTCAGAGATGAGGAAGGGTCTTGTTCTGTATATGGAATGTGATTTTATATGTGTTTTTTTTGTGTTTGGGTTACTGCAGACATAGTACTGTCTGAGGAGTATATTTGAAATGAGGATGCATAGTTAGAGGGCTAACTGGACTAAAGAGCATAAGCTTGGTTTAATTTGGATTAAGAATCAGTTGAGAGTCAGCTAGCTAAGATTCTACAGTGGAGAAGGCCTGTTGTGTTGTTGCCTTGAGTTGTTGTGAGGTGGGTACAGTCCAGAGGAGAAGAGCCTGAGGCTCAAACAAACATAGATAGCTCTTCAAAAGACAAAAGATATTTAATTTGGGTTATATTCTTGTAGTAATAGTATCATAGCAAAATATGTAGTCCTTTAGTGTAAGCTTATCAGGAATAAAAGTGAGATCAAATTACTGCAGAACAAATTCCATTTCACTACTCTCATGAATAATATAGTGGTTCAGAGCTGAACTGTTTGAATTCCTAAGCATGGCTTGAGTAGCCATGGTGACTGTCATAGATGCATTTGAGTTCAGGTTTAATCAGTTATATCACATCAAAAGATGAGTATGGCCAAATCATCTGCCAAAGAATTCACAGCAAAAGCATTTGCAAGAGTGAAATACAGGTGCTAGTGCATGTCCTCTCTTTACATGAGTTCTTTTCGGCAGCATTACATAATACCCAGGATTCAGCAAGCTCTGCATGGTGTGCAGGAATAGTGCAAGAGCTGCTGGAGGCAATATGGCTGCTGAGAGATCCAGAAATAAGCTTCCGGGATGTACACGAGCGCTTGTGCACTATTCCTGCACATGCACAGCTCCTTATGCTAATTACCCCATTTGCAGGTGAAAACTATGCAAATTAGGTAAATTAGCGATCCAGGAAGCAGGCAGTCATCCTTGCAGGATTAGTGTAACCTGCAAAAATGTACTTGGTTAGTAACCGAGTACATTTCTGCAAACTACAAAACGGAGCCATGACAGCACTAAATTAAGGGTGTATATAATGTGGAAGGCATGCCAATGGCCAATTATATGGCCATTGGCATGGAAAATAGTATAAAAATAATAAAAAATAACTTTTTTTGGCCAGTTTCATCTGTTTAAGTGTAGGGCAGTGGCACATAAATGGGTTCGGCCTGAAAAAAAAAAAAAAAACTTGAAAAAAGTATTCTAGCCAAAATCACAATTTTGCCATTATACACAATGACAGGCAGAAGACAAAATGGCCACTGAATAGTGGTTGCTAAGGGGGAAGGCTCAGTGTTAGACTTGTAACTATGCATTAACAGTCAGTTCTATGCAAATGAGGGGAATGATACTGAATCACAGATTTCCCCTCATTGCTAACCAGCACCCAACCGTGTATGTGCAGGAATACCATGGTGCAAGCCAAAGAGTTAGCTGACATCATAGGGGTGTGTCAGGCATACTGTAAGCTTATTGGATCTCTGTAGCTCGGGTTTGCCCTTAGCTTATCAGAGCTAAGGAAGGGGGTTTGTCTGAAACTGCCTAGCAGTATTTATATTACCTAAACGGGTGTGCAGGCCACGCACCTGGTTTTACACCAAAAAAAAAATAAACCAAATGGCAGCTCTCAAATAAATCCAAACAAGCCCAGACATTGAAAATGTTGAAACACAGGTGCTTGGTAGGAAGGTAACCTACTTCAACAGTCTGATGAAGCAATGGTTACCATTGCGAAAGCGCTCACCATTTTGTATTAAAAAAGCGGATTTTACTTTGTCGTGGTTCAGCTTCTTTATTCCAGCTACCTTCCTACTGGGCACTTGTGTTTCAACAAATAACAGCTCTGTTCATATCTGAGCACAGGGTTTGTGTGGCACACCTCGGGGCTTAAAGAGGAAGACAATGGAAAGGAAAACAGCAGTAGGAAGGTAATCAAGGAGAGCTAGCATAGCTGGCAGGTGAAATGTAACAGAATCAGCAAATTACACAGGCAGCCCAGCCTAGCACATGATTATAAACTATGCAGACACCTTTCCCTCATTTTTTTCCACAAACTCTACACGACTGGTGTACACAAACAGGGACATTTTACCTAACAAAATCAACAAAATGATAGGGGCTGCTGTCACTCTCATAAATCAATATGTGGAAAAGGCTGAATGTGGTAAGGATGAGAATGCTAATGACCAACCCACAGTGAGGAGAAGAAGAAGAGTGTACAGACCCAGAGTAACTTACCAGGGGCTACATGAGCTGGAGATAGTGGAGAGCTATAGGGTGGTCAGGGACCTCCCACAGCAAATTGCTGAGCTGTGCTGGCCATGCCTCACACACAGAACCAACAGGGGGGAACCCATCCTAGTGGATAGCAAGGTATGTGTAAGCTTAAGAATACTAGTCACACGTACCTTCCAAAGGCCAACTTGGGATATCATGGGCATCTTACAGGCATCAGCATCCAGGGTAGTCCACCAGTTCCTGGATGCCATGTCAGCACATGCCAGTGAGCACATATATTTCCACAACACCCATGATGCATTGACCAGCAATATGTGTCTCTTCCACCAAATAGCAGAATACCCTGAGGTAGTGGGTGCTATAGACTGCATGCACATACACATCAAAGCACCACCGGCGAGCAGTGTAGGGTCTATATGAACCACAAGGGCTTCCCCTCCATCAAATGCCAACTCAAGTGCGATGCCCAGGGCATTATAATGAATGTGTGTGCTGGCAGCCCTGGAAGGTATCACGACTCCCACATCTGGTATATGACACAGCTGTACCAGAGATTTGCCAGTGGGGACATCCCATATGGCCACCTAGTGGGGGATGCTGGTTACACACTGGAGCCGTGGCTGATGACACCCATCAGAAATGCACACACTCCTGAACAAGAACTCCATAATGAGGCACACGCACAAACCAGAATCATAACAGAGCATGTGTTTAGAATGCTGAAGTCACTGTTCCAGTGCCTGGACATATCCAGTGGAGCCTTGCAGTACTCTCCAGCTACATGTACCCACATTGTGATTGTATGTGCCATGCTACACAATATGATACTGCAGAAACAGCTGCAGCAGGAACAGCATGGGGCAGGGCCACACAGTCCCCCACCACTGCCAAGACCAGCACAGGCACAGACTGACTCAGAGGAGGAGCAACCTGAGCCTGCCCCTGTAGGCAGAAGAAGGCATGCACAGTATGCCCAGGCCTTGGCAAAGAGGCAACACATAGCACATACACTGACATGGTAGGAACCCAGAGAATGACATCTCTCTCTGACTCACATCTACATTAAAAGGGATGCCAAACATGACACTACCTGTGCTTAACCATGTATAGGGAGTGTACTATGTGCATCTGACATAGTCTTCCCTCCAGCACCATCCTCAGTACTGGCACAGTCACAAGGTAAGTCACTCTCCCTATCAATTGCTGAATGGAGTAGTATGTTCTGCTACTTGTATCTTTGGTATGGATGTTAGCATGCAAGGGAATCGGGTGGCTGAATGGGATGGTAGGAGATAGTAGACACCTATATGGGCAGCATGAAATCCATAACAAATACTGGTGTCAACATAGTAGGCAGTACTAGACAAGGTGACAAATCCCACTGCAGGACATGTGGTGGGCCAATTGTGTGTCCATAGGTGCACACATGCATGTCAGTGAGGCTCACATACCCCAAAACAGTCTTACCCAGCAGGACAGGTGTAGATGACCACAACAAAAGGCTGTGCTAAGGCCTCCTATTGATGGCATTGGAGAACAGCCCCCCTCCAGATCTAAACATATGGACTACAACAGGTAAGGCAGTTGGATGTTAGTTCTGAAGGGTAAGATTTCTGAAACTGAAATATAGGTCATTAAAACCTAAAATCTGTACTACACTGATATGCCTCTAGTCTGCATGATAGGTCAGAATACAGAATGAAATGGAAGCCAACAGAGTACCTGAAATACCAGTACAGTCAAAGTAAATGTTTTAAAGTTGTCAGGTGTGCCCCCCCCCCCACAATCCTACATAGAAATGTAGTAACATGTACATGTGGGTATAATAGTTGAGCACAGATTACCTGAGCTGGCCAAATTAGCAGGATAGGTTGTTGCATTTGTACAATATGCAGGGGTCTGTGTGTTAGCTTGTTGTGTGTAGTATATTGTGTGAAAGTAGTCAGTATGTAGGCATGGAGGGTTGTGTCCTGGTGGCCTATGGCCAGTACTGTTGATGACACGGCCAAGTTCTAACAACTGCAGTGCATATCTGTCACCATCTGAAAGATGGACATGGCATGAATGTGGGCCCAGACATATACACAGTACACAGGTGGAAGTACCCTAGACAGAGAGTGTATAAAACATTACTGTGAAATGGGCACAACTTTGGAATTGTACATACAGGTTAGCAGCACATTAGTTGTCTGTGTAGTACGGAATACTGATGCAGTCTGATCAAACACTGGTAGACCACAAATGCCACAGTTATGAAGTACTGAGAAACTGCTGATGTCCCCGCACAAGCCAGCATAAGGGGAATGCCCCACGTATATCTGTGATTTAGCTGCAAGAAGTGTCCATAGCACACATGCACTCAGCTCGCCCCACCATCAGCCACAGGTTCATCTCAGGTCATATCCCTGATGTTGGGAATGAGTACAATATGACCCCCACTTCTATATGGGAATACACACAGAATGCAGCATGCTGAAGAGGTGTCCCATGCAGGTGTGTCCTTAGCTGTAAGCAGCACCCTGCCAGCATCCACACCAATGGATTAATAAGGACAGAAACTATTGCCATTAACACCTTGCACACCTACCCTGTCACCCCAGGGGAATCCAGTGGCTTGCAGCCTGGGACTATAGGAGTGACAGAATGCACTGGCCTACTACAGATGGCCTGCATCACTACCAAATGCCTTACAGTCCTCTGTCAAAGGCCTGTGTCTCATCCATACTGGCAATGTATGTTATCTCATGGAGTCCTAAATAATGACATAACACAGTCCACAGAACACAAATGCAAGGCCACGTCAACAGATCCCAGTAGCATGTCCACCATGTCCTACTGCATGAACTGTGGACTAACCCCTAAATACTGCTGGAATGAAGTGATAACTATAGTGATACCTATCAGATGTCACTCGCATACTGTTAGGAAGAGGATAGAATAACAGGGGGGGGGTAGAAGCATGGACGCCATGGAGTGTGTGAAGTCTGAAACTCTGATGTGTGCCCATACTATCCCTGCCTGTAAACCCAGGAATGGGTGGCTACAAACCTGCTTGTAAACCACAATGTGAAGGAAAAATGACCAGATATATGATCCCTGCTTCTGGGTAGCCTGTGTGAAAATGTACAGCTGAGCTGTATGGCCACAGCAAGATATGGCCATTCTGTCACATTGATAGATGTACAAGCATGGGATCCTCAGCAACCACAGTACCAAGGTGCTGATGTCAGTCACCATGAAATACCCCTTTGGAGAAGGATTGTTTATGTAAGCTCTGGTGTGTGCAATAACTGTGTAATGCTATCATGTGATGTACCCAGACCCATCAGCAAGTGTCTGCAGCTCCCCCTCCAGAATGGCATGATTGTGCAAGAATATGTAGGATGCAGACCACAATACTGGACACAGCTTCATTCATCTTGTATTCCCAGGAAATGACTGCAAGCAAATAAGTATATATATGTCAGTAGTTGATGACATAATACATCATTGTGTAAAACAGTACATATGTCTGAATATCTCTGCTAACGCCAAAACCATGTAACAGAAGCAGCACAGACACAGTTACAATATCCCACTATTCTTTGCCCATTGTAACTCCATATTGTAGACCTATCTACAGATATCCTGCAGAAACAGGTTGCTAGCTGTAGGTGTACAGGATAAATGCTTATAGAATGGATTTACACATTCACTACAGAAGGTCATACTGGGCATGCTCCCACACTTAACAGAAGTGAAGCCCATGTCTGCCAACAGCAGTGGACTATACATATCTGTCAGTCACAGATGTCTGTGCACACACACCACATTGCACACCAGTCATGCTTTGCATACACATCGGATAGGAATACACACATATATCCAAGAACAACACACTATAATAGGTCAAACATACACAAGGGGGGAGACAGACAGTGACAAAGAGCTTCCCATCATGAGGTCTGTCCCACCCACCACACATCCAGTTGGCCAATATCACATGATGTGCCAATGTCTATCACTGTAGACATTTGCTTCTGGTAGCCCTCAGCACTATAGTGTTTGTGGTCTTGTGATAGTGTAACATGATAGTACAAGTCATTATTCATCTAGCAGTCATATCCACAGTCCTGTCAAATGTAAAGTTGTGTGTGACTGAGTGTTGTGTGAGTGTTTCCAGAGGAAGGGATTATGGCCCATTCACACACACTACACTCCCCATTGCCCTAGTTTAGCTAGCCTACTGATGTCAGTCACCATGAAATAACACTTTGGAGAAGGATTGTTTCTGTAAGCTCTGGTGTGTGCAATAACTGTGTAATGCTATTGTGTGATGTACTAGTTAGGTAGGAGTTCTAATCCCAAACCTAACAACTGTGAAAATGTGTGTGTGTGTGTGTGTGTGTGTGTGTGTGTGTGTGTGTGTATGTGTGTATGTGTTTGTGTGTGTGTATGTGTGTGTGTAGGGATCAATTATTTTGTGGCCATTCATAGACACTACACCTCCCATTGCCCTACTTTAGCATTCCTGCTGTCATTCACCTTGAAATACACCTTTGGATAAGGGCTAGCCCTATAAGTTCTGTGGTGAGTGAGATAACTGCGTAATGCTAAAGTGTGATGTACTAGTTAGATAGGAGTTCTAATCCCAGACATGGAAACTGTGAAACTTTGTGTATGTGTGTGTAGGGAGCAATGATTGTGAGGCCATTCATAGACACTACACCTCCCATTGCCCAACTTTAGCAAGGCTGCTGATGTCATTCACCTTGAAATACACCTTTGGATAAGGGCTTGCCCTATAAGCTCCATGGCACATGCAACAACTGCATAATACTATATTTTGATGTACTAATTAGGTAGGAGTTCTAATTCCAGACATGGAAAATGTGAAACTTTGTATGTGTGTGTAGGGATCAATGATTTGGGGGACATTCATAGACACTACACCTCCCATTGCCCTACTTTAGTAAGGCTGCTGTCATTCACCTTGGAATACACCTTTGGATAAGGGTTGGCCCTCTAAGCTCCATGGCATGTGCAATAACTGCATAATGCTATAGTGTGATGTACTAGTTAGGTAGAAGCTCTAATCCCAGACATGGTAACTGTGAAAGTTCGAGTGTGTGTAGGGAGCAATGATTTTGAGGCCATTCATAGACACTGCACCTCCCATTGCCCTACTTTAGCAAAGCTGCTGATGTCATTCACCTTGAAATACACCTTTAGACAAGGGCTAGCCCTATAATCTGTGTGGCACATGTGATAACTGAATAATGCTGTATTGTAACTTATTAGTCAGGTAGGAGTTCTAATCTCAAACATATCAACTGTGAAACTGTGTTTGTGTGCGGAGATTAATGATTTTTAGGCTATTCACAGTCACAACACCTCCAATAGCTCCACTTTACCAAGCCTGCTGATGTCATCCACCTTGAAATGTACCTTTGGACAAGGGCTAGCTCTATAATCTGCATGCCACATACGATAACTGCATAATGCTGTAGTGTAACTTACTAGTCAGGTAGGAGTTCTAATCTCAGATGTGAAAATGTGTGTGTTTGTGTGTAGAGATTAATCATTTTTAGGCTATTCACAGTCACAACACCTCTTATAGCACCACCCCACATTACCAAGCCTGCTGATGTCATCTACCTTGAAATACACCTTTGGACAAGGGCTAGCCCTTTAATCTGCATGGCACATATGATAACTGCATAATTCTGTAGTGTAACTTACTAGTCAGGCAGGAGTTCTAATCTCAGACATGGTAACTGTGAAACAGTTTGTGTGTAGAGATTAATGATTTTTAGGCTATTCACAGCCACAACACCTCTTATAGCCCCACCCCACATTACCAAGCCTGCTGATGTCATCTACCTTGAAATACACCTTTGGAGAATGGCTAGCCCTATAATCTGCATGGCACATGTGATAACTGCATAATGCTGTAGTGTAACCTTACTAGTCAAGTAGGAGTTCTAATCCCAGACATGGAAACTGTGTGTGTGAGTGTGCATAGAGTTTAATGATTTTGAGGCCAGTCATGGTCACAACTCCTCCCATTGCACTACTTTACCAAGCCTGCTGATGTCATTCTCCTTCAAATATACCTTTGGACAAAAGCAAACCCTGTAAGGCCCATGGTGCATGTTGTAAGTGCAGAACAACATAGTAGCAGTTAATATCCTGCTATGGGCCTGAATCTCAGCTTTGTCATGTGTTTATGTGGGTACATATGTATGTGTGTACCTCAGTGATTTTTGGTCCCATTTACAGCCAGTACACATCTCAGAGCCTGACATTGGCAGTCCTGCAGATAGCATCCACATTACAAGTACCTGTTGTGATGCCCAAGCTATGTCAGGACAGTGGTGCATGTGGTAAATGCATAACATAATGACCTGTAAAGTTTTTTAGATAGTGGTTTGAACCCCACCACTGGCAAATTGAAATGTGTGATTAGGGTGAAACAATTTTTGTAAACTCTTACTGACTACATCACCCAATGCTAAAGTTTACAAGGGCTGGTGATGTTCCTCACTATAGAAGTACCTTAGGATAACATTCACTTAATAAGCTTTGTGGCATGTGCGATAAATGTTGTAAACTGTAGTAGCAATACATAGCTATGTAGGGGTTTGAATCTCAGTACTGGCAAGTGCGTGTGTGGGTCTGTCATCAGTATCTTTTGTGGAGATTGCTGTGCTTTTGTAATGACAGGAGGCATTGTGGGGTGGGTTTTGCTAAATTATTATATTGAGGACCTACTATATTTCACAATGTCCACCTTACAAGGACAACAGCAGAGAGGCTGGTGTACACAATCCATAGCCCCACATGTGACATAATGGATTGGTGAGCAATATGGGTAACCCTTGTAGTATTCAGAGAACACTCTACACCCATGTGTCCTACACAAACACACTTGGCTCTTACTGTATTACACTCTTCCTTTCTTACTTTGCCTTTGTCTCTCTCTCTCTCTCTCTCTTTCTCTCCCTCTCTGGTGGACATGGAAAATACAATTGTTTTGCATAGGAAGTAGCTTGACTATTGTAAGGAATGCTCATGATCAGCTGGTGGCCTATGCACGAATAGCAGTCCCCACTTGCTAATTGCATGTGGAACAGGTCCATGCACCACAAATGCCCCCCAGGGGTGTTATGACCCCTGGAAGGGCATTATTTACAGATTAACACACACCCTGGAGGGCATTATTGTGCTTAGAGAATGGGCTAGCTGTAAAATTGTTGTTTTACTTGTATATATTTTTATTACTCTCTCTCCCTATATATATATATATATATATATATATATATATATATACATACATGTATATATATATATATATATATATATATATATATATATATATATACATACATGTATATATATATATATATATATATATATATATATATATATTTTTTTTTTTAAAGTATATTTTTGATGTAAATAGTTCCTCCGCCTAATTCAAACTTGCTGTAATATATGTTAATGGTGATGGAGGAAGCATTTTACATCCAAAATATAACATTTAAAAAATAACCAGGTTATTTACTTTATTTTGGTCCCTTACTCCTAAATCATTTGGTTAGCAGTCACATGAGATTGAAGTTATTAAATAATGACATACATTTGAGCTTCAGAATTTTTTTTCCTTCAGAAAATTCATGCTAACTTAAAGTATTTCAGCAGCTTTGTACTTTTATAAGAACAATAATTACATTTCTATTTTAGAACCTTTGTTCCCCCTTTATTTTCATCTTTATTAAGATTTCTTCAGCTGAAAGCTGCAGAGGTTTGTAAACCTCTTTACTGCTGCTGCTGCTGCTGCTGGTGCTGGTAGTCATCACACACACAGACACACATACATACATACATACATACACACACACGCACACACATGCACACACACACATGTGCACACACACACATGCGCGCACACACACACACACACACACACACACACACACACACACACACACACACACACACACACACACACACACACACTCACACACACACACACACACACACACACACATACACCTCTGCTTCAGAATAAAATGCATGCTAACAAAATCCCTATTATTCTATCAACTTTTTAAGTTTATAAGAGCAATATTTAAAATCTGTCCCTATTTTCAGCCCTTTGTTTCCCTATTATTTGTGGCTCTGTCCAGATTTCTTGTGCAGAGAGTTATGGCCTGGAGGTATGCAAAGATCTTACGTGATGCTTCCAGGGATCGCTCGATTGCTCTCGCTCTTCACTTTCTCTCTCTCTCTCACACACACACACACACACACACACACACACACACACACACACACACACACTCTTCTGCTTTCATGCACATATTCACTCACACATGCAGAAAACAAAATAAACACACATGCACAGGATCATCTCTCTTTGTCTTACTTTCATACACACATACACTCACTTTCTCTCTCTCTCTCTCTCTCTCTCTCTTTCTCTGTCTCTCTCTCTCAAGGGGTTTTGTTTGCTTGGTAGATTAGTTTGTGGGAGATGATCCTTTAGGTGAAAGTTAATTAATTGGGTAGTTCTGACCAATTCAGTAGTTGTAAGACTGAACAGTGGTGGGTTTGGTGTGGGGAGTTTTTTGCAGATTTGGCAATTTTATTGCAGCAAATTTCAAGTTTTGCTAAATCAGTTTTCTTTAAGGTGGTTAAAATAGGGGAAACATATAGCATGGTGAAGAGTAAGTGTCTTCTGGCTATTGCCTGTCTTGTTTCAGAGATGAGGAAGGGTCTTGTTCTGTATATGGAATGTGATTTTATATGTGTTTTTTTGTGTTTGGGTTACTGCAGACATAGTACTGTCTGAGGAGTATATTTGAAATGAGGATGCATAGTTAGAGGGCTAACTGGACTAAAGAGCATAAGCTTGGTTTTATTTGGATTAAGAATCAGTTGAGAGTCAGCTAGCTAAGATTCTACAGTGGAGAAGGCCTGTTGTGTTGTTGTCTTGAGTTGTTGTGAGGTGGGTACAGTCCAGAGGAGAAGAGCCTGAGGCTCAAACAAACATAGATAGCTCTTCAAAAGACAAAAGATATTTAATTTGGGTTATATTCTTGTAGTAATAGTATCATAGCAAAATATGTAGTCCTTTAGTGTAAGCTTATCAGGAATAAAAGTGAGATCAAATTACTGCAGAACAAATTCCATTTCACTACTCTCATGAATAATATAGTGGTTCAGAGCTGAACTGTTTGAATTCCTAAGCATGGCTTGAGTAGCCATGGTGACTGTCATAGATGCATTTGAGTTCAGGTTTAATCAGTTATATCACATCAAAAGATGAGTATGGCCAAATCATCTGCCAAAGAATTCACAGCAAAAGCATTTGCAAGAGTGAAATACAGGTGCTAGTGCATGTCCTCTCTTTTACATGAGTTCTTTTCGGCAGCATTACACGCAATACCCAGGATTCAGCAAGCTCTGCATGGTGTGCAGGAATAGTGCAAGAGCTGCTGGAGGCAATATGGCTGCTGAGAGATCCAGAAATAAGCTTCCGGGATGTACACGAGCGCTTGTGCACTATTCCTGCACATGCACAGCTCCTTATGCTAATTACCCCATTTGCAGGTGAAAACTGTGCAAATGAGGTAAATTAGCGATCCAGGAAGCAGGCAGTCATCCTTGCAGGATTAGTGTAACCTGCAAAAATGTACTTGGTTAGTAACCGAGTACATTTCTGCAAACTACAAAACGGAGCCATGACAGCACTAAATTAAGGGTGTATATAATGTGGAAGGCATGCCAATGGCCAATTATATGGCCATTGGCATGGAAAATAGTATAAAAATAATAAAAAATAACTTTTTTTGGCCAGTTTCATCTGTTTAAGTGTAGGGCAGTGGCACATAAATGGGTTCGGCCTGAAAATAAAAAAAAAAAAAAAAAACTTGAAAAAAGTATTCTAGCCAAAATCACAATTTTGCCATTATACACAATGACAGGCAGAAGACAAAATGGTCACTGAATAGTGGTTGCTAAGGGGGAAGGCTCAGTGTTAGACTTGTAACTATGCATTAACAGTCAGTTCTATGCAAATAAGGGGAATGATACTGAATCACAGATTTCCCCTCATTGCTAACCAGCACCCAACCGTGTATGTGCAGGAATACCATGGTGCAAGCCAAAGAGTTAGCTGACATCATAGGGGTGTGTCAGGCATACTGTAAGCTTATTGGATCTCTGTAGCTCGGGTTTGCCCTTAGCTTATCAGAGCTAAGGAAGGGGGTTTGTCTGAAACTGCCTAGCAGTATTTATATTGCCTAAACGGGTGTGCAGGCCACGCACCTGGTTTTACACCAAAAAAAAAATAAACCAAATGGCAGCTCTCAAATAAATCCAAACAAGCCCAGACATTGAAAATGTTGAAACACAGGTGCTTGGTAGGAAGGTAACCTACTTCAACAGTCTGATGAAGCAATGGTTACCATTGCGAAAGCGCTCACCATTTTGTATTAAAAAAGCGGATTTTACTTTGTCGTGGTTCAGCTTCTTTATTCCAGCTACCTTCCTACTGGGCACTTGTGTTTCAACAAATAACAGCTCTGTTCATATCTGAGCACAGGGTTTGTGTGGCACACCTCGGGGCTTAAAGAGGAAGACAATGGAAAGGAAAACAGCAGTAGGAAGGTAATCAAGGAGAGCTAGCATAGCTGGCAGGTGAAATGTAACAGAATCAGCAAATTACACAGGCAGCCCAGCCTAGCACATGATTATAAACTATGCAGACACCTTTCCCTCGTTTTTTTCCACAAACTCTACACGACTGGTGTACACAAACAGGGAAATTTTACCTAACAAAATCAACAAAATGATAGGGGCTGCTGTCACTCTCATAAATCAATATGTGGAAAAGGCTGAATGTGGTGAGGATGAGAATGCTAATGACCAACCCACAGTGAGGAGCAGAAGAAGAGTGTACAGACCCAGAGTAACTTACCAGGGGCTACATGAGCTGGAGATAGTGGAGAGCTATAGGGTGGTCAGGGACCTCCCACAGCAAATTGCTGAGCTGTGCTGGCCATGCCTCACACACAGAACCAACAGGGGGGAACCCATCCTAGTGGATAGCAAGGTATGTGTAAGCTTAAGAATACTAGTCACACGTACCTTCCAAAGGCCAACTTGGGATATCATGGGCATCTTACAGGCATCAGCATCCAGGGTAGTCCACCAGTTCCTGGATGCCATGTCAGCACATGCCAGGGAGCACATATATTTCCACAACACCCATGATGCATTGACCAGCAATATGTGTCTCTTCCACCAAATAGCAGAATACTCTGAGGTAGTGGGTGCTATAGACTGCATGCACATACACATCAAAGCACCACCAGCGAGCAGTGTAGGGTCTATATGAACCACAAGGGCTTCCCCTCCATCAAATGCCAACTCAAGTGCGATGCCCAGGGCATTATAATGAATGTGTGTGCTGGCAGCCCTGGAAGGTATCACGACTCCCACATCTGGTATATGACACAGCTGTACCAGAGATTTGCCAGTGGGGACATCCCATATGGCCACCTAGTGGGGGATGCTGGTTACACACTGGAGCCGTGGCTGATGACACCCATCAGAAATGCACACACACCTGAACAAGAACTCCATAATGAGGCACACGCACAAACCAGAATCATAACAGAGCATGTGTTTAGAATGCTGAAGTCACTGTTCCAGTGCCTGGACATATCCAGTGGAGCCTTGCAGTACTCTCCAGCTACATGTACCCACATTGTGATTGTATGTGCCATGCTACACAATATGATACTGCAGAAACAGCTGCAGCAGGAACAGCATGGGGCAGGGCCACACAGTCCCCCACCACTGCCAAGACCAGCACAGGCACAGACTGACTCAGAGGAGGAGCAACCTGAGCCTGCCCCTGTAGGCAGAAGAAGGCATGCACAGTATGCCCAGGCCTTGGCAAAGAGGCAACACATAGCACATACACTGACATGGTAGGAACCCAGAGAATGACATCTCTCTGACTCACATCTACATTAAAAGGGATGCCAAACATGACACTACCTGTGCTTAACCATGTATAGGGAGTGTACTATGTGCATCCGACATAGTCTTCCCTCCAGCACCATCCTCAGTACTGGCACAGTCACAAGGTAAGTCACTCTCCCTATCAATTGCTGAATGGAGTAGTATGTTCTGCTACTTGTATCTTTGGTATGGATGTTAGCATGCAAGGGAATCGGGTGGCTGAATGGGATGGTAGGAGATAGTAGACACCTATATGGGCAGCATGAAATCCATAACAAATACTGGTGTCAACATAGTAGGCAGTACTAGACAAGGTGACAAATCCCACTGCAGGACATGTGGTGGGCCAAATGTGTGTCCATAGGTGCACACATGCATGTCAGTGAGGCTCACATACCCCAAAACAGTCTTACCCAGCAGGACAGGTGTAGATGACCACAACGAAAGGCTGTGCTAAGGCCTCCTATTGATGGCATTGGAGAACAGCCCCCCTCCAGATCTAAACATATGGACTACAACAGGTAAGGCAGTTGGATGTTAGTTCTGAAGGGTAAGATTTCTGAAACTGAAATATAGGTCATTAAAACCTAAAATCTGTACTACACTGATATGCCTCTAGTCTGCATGATAGGTCAGAATACAGAATGAAATGGAAGCCAACAGAGTACCTGAAATACCAGTACAGTCAAAGTAAATGTTTTAAAGTTGTCAGGTGTGCCCCCCCCCCCACAATCCTACATAGAAATGTAGTAACATGTACATGTGGGTATAATAGTTGAGCACAGATTACCTGAGCTGGCCAAATTAGCAGGATAGATTGTTGCATTTGTACAATATGCAGGGGTCTGTGTGTTAGCTTGTTGTGTGTAGTATATTGTGTGAAAGTAGTCAGTATGTAGGCATGGAGGGTTGTGTCCTGGTGGCCTATGGCCAGTACTGTTGATGACACGGCCAAGTTCTAACAACTGCAGTGCATATCTGTCACCATCTGAAAGATGGACATGGCATGAATGTGGGCCCAGACATATACACAGTACACAGGTGGAAGTACCCTAGACAGAGAGTGTATAAAACATTGCTGTGAAATGGGCACACCTTTGGAATTGTACATACAGGTTAGCAGCACATTAGTTGTCTGTGTAGTACGGAATACTGATGCAGTCTGATCAAACACTGGTAGACCACAAATGCCACAGTTATGAAGTACTGAGAAACTGCTGATGTCCCCGCACAAGCCAGCATAAGGGAATGCCCCATATATCTGTGATTTAGCTGCAAGAAGTGTCCATAGCACACATGCACTCAGCTCGCCCCACCATCAGCCACAGGTTCATCTCAGGTCATATCCCTGATGTTGGGAATGAGTACAATATGACCCCCACTTCTATATGGGAATACACACAGAATGCAGCATGCTGAAGAGGTGTCCCATGCAGGTGTGTCCTTAGCTGTAAGCAGCACCCTGCCAGCATCCACACCAATGGATTAATAAGGACAGAAACTATTGCCATTAACACCTTGCACACCTACCCTGTCACCCCAGGGGAATCCAGTGGCTTGCAGCCTGGGACTATAGGAGTGACAGAATGCACTGGCCTACTACAGATGGCCTGCATCACTACCAAATGCCTTACAGTCCTCTGTCAAAGGCCTGTGTCTCACCCATACTGGCAATGTATGTTATCTCATGGAGTCCTAAATAATGACATAACACAGTCCACAGAACACAAATGCAAGGCCACGTTGACAGATCCCAGTAGCATGTCCACCATGTCCTACTGCATGAACTGTGGACTAACCCCTAAATACTGCTGGAATGAAGTGATAACTATAGTGATACCTATCAGATGTCACTCGCATACTGTTAGGAAAAGGATAGAATAACAGGGGGGGGGTAGAAGCATGGACACCATGGAGTGTGTGAAGTCTGAAACTCTGATGTGTGCCCATACTATCCCTGCCTGTAATCCCAGGAATGGGTGGCTACAAACCTGCTTGTAAACCACAATGTGAAGGGAAAATGACCAGATATATGATCCCTGCTTCTGGGTAGCCTGTGTGAAAATGTACAGCTGAGCTGTATGGCCACAGCAAGATATGGCCATTCTGTCACATTGATAGATGTACAAGCATGGGATCCTCAGCAACCACAGTACCAAGGTGCTGATGTCAGTCACCATGAAATACCCCTTTGGAGAAGGATTGTTTATGTAAGCTCTGGTGTGTGCAATAACTGTGTAATGCTATCATGTGATGTACCCAGACCCATCAGCAAGTGTCTGCAGCTCCCCCTCCAGAATGGCATGATTGTGCAAGAATATGTAGGATGCAGACCACAATACTGGACACAGCTTCATTCATCTTGTATTCCCCAGGAAATGACTGCAAGCAAATAAGTATATATATGTCAGTAGTTGATGACATAATACATCATTGTGTAAAACAGTACATATGTCTGAATATCTCTGCTAACGCCAAAACCATGTAACAGAAGCAGCACAGACACAATTACAATATCCCACTATTCTTTGCCCATTGTAACTCCATATTGTAGACCTATCTACAGATATCCTGCAGAAACAGGTTGCTAGCTGTAGGTGTACAGGATAAATGCTTATAGAATGGATTTACACATTCACTACAGAAGGTCATACTGGGCATGCTCCCACACTTAACAGAAGTGAAGCCCATGTCTGCCAACAGCAGTGGACTATACATATCTGTCAGTCACAGATGTCTGTGCACACACACCACATTGCACACCAGTCATGCTTTGCATACACATCGGATAGGAATACACACATATATCCAAGAACAACACACTATAATAGGTCAAACATACACAAGGGGAGACAGACAGTGACAAAGAGCTTCCCATCATGAGGTCTGTCCCACCCACCACACATCCAGTTGGCCAATATCACATGATGTGCCAATGTCTATCACTGTAGACATTTGCTTCTGGTAGCCCTCAGCACTATAGTGTTTGTGGTCTTGTGATAGTGTAACATGATAGTACAAGTCATTATTCATCTAGCAGTCATATACACAGTCCTGTCAAATGTAAAGTTGTGTGTGACTGAGTGTTGTGTGAGTGTTTCCAGAGGAAGGGATTATGGCCCATTCACACACACTACACTCCCCATTGCCCTAGTTTAGCTAGCCTACTGATGTCAGTCACCATGAAATACCACTTTGGAGAAGGATTGTTTCTGTAAGCTCTGGTGTGTGCAATAACTGTGTAATGCTATTGTGTGATGTACTAGTTAGGTAGGAGTTCTAATCCCAAACCTAACAACTGTGAAAATGTGTGTGTTTGTGTGTGTTTGTGTGTGTGTGTGTGTGTGTGTGTGTGTGTGTGTGTGTGTGTGTGTGTGTGTGTGTGTGTGTGTGTGTATGTGTCTGTGTGTGTGTATGTGTGTGTGTAGGGATCAATTATTTTGAGGCCATTCATAGACACTACACCTCCCATTGCCCTACTTTAGCATTCCTGCTGTCATTCACCTTGAAATACACCTTTGGATAAGGGCTAGCCCTATAAGTTCTGTGGTGAGTGAGATAACTGCGTAATGCTAAAGTGTGATGTACTAGTTAGATAGGAGTTCTAATCCCATACATGGAAACTGTGAAACTTTGTGTATGTGTGTGTAGGGAGCAATGATTGTGAGGCCATTCATAGACACTACACCTCCCATTGCCCAACTTTAGCAAGGCTGCTGATGTCATTCACCTTGAAATACACCTTTGGATAAGGGCTTGCCCTATAAGCTCCATGGCACATGCAACAACTGCATAATACTATATTATGATGTACTAATTAGGTAGGAGTTCTAATTCCAGACATGGCAAATGTGAAACTTTGTATGTGTGTGTAGGGATCAATTATTTGGGGGACATTCATAGACACTACACCTCCCATTGCCCTACTTTAGTAAGGCTGCTGTCATTCACCTTGGAATACACCTTTGGATAAGGGTTGGCCCTCTAAGCTCCATGGCACGTGCAATAACTGCATAATGCTGTAGTGTGATGTACTAGTTAGGTAGAAGCTCTAATCCCAGACATGGTAACTGTGAAAGTTCGAGTGTGTGTAGGGAGCAATGATTTTGAGGCCATTCATAGACACTGCACCTCCCATTGCCCTACTTTAGCAAGGCTGCTGATGTCATTCACCTTGAAATACACCTTTAGACAAGGGCTAGCCCTATAATCTGTGTGGCACGTGTGATAACTGAATAATGCTGTATTGTAACTTATTAGTCAGGTAGGAGTTCTAATCTCAAACATAGCAACTGTGAAACTGTGTTTGTGTGCAGAGATTAATGATTTTTAGGCTATTCACAGTCACAACACCTCCAATAGCTCCACTTTACCAAGCCTGCTGATGTCATCCACCTTGAAATGTACCTTTGGACAAGGGCTAGCTCTATAATCTGCATGCCACATACGATAACTGCATAATGCTGTAGTGTAACTTACTAGTCAGGTAGGAGTTCTAATCTCAGATGTGAAAATGTGTGTGTTTGTGTGTAGAGATTAATCATTTTTAGGCTATTCACAGTCACAACACCTCTTATAGCCCCACCCCACATTACCAAGCCTGCTGATGTCATCTACCTTGAAATACACCTTTGGACAAGGGCTAGCCCTTTAATCTGCATGGCACATATGATAACTGCATAATTCTGTAGTGTAACTTACTAGTCAGGCAGGAGTTCTAATCTCAGACATGGCAACTGTGAAACAGTTTGTGTGTAGAGATTAATGATTTTTAGGCTATTCACAGCCACAACACCTCTTATAGCCCCACCCCACATTACCAAGCCTGCTGATGTCATCTACCTTGAAATACACCTTTGGAGAATGGCTAGCCCTATAATCTGCATGGCACATGTGATAACTGCATAATGCTGTAGTGTAACCTTACTAGTCAAGTAGGAGTTCTAATCCCAGACATGGAAACTGTGTGTGTGAGTGTGCATAGAGTTTAATGATTTTGAGGCCAGTCATGGTCACAACTCCTCCCATTGCACTACTTTACCAAGCCTGCTGATGTCATTCTCCTTCAAATATACCTTTGGACAAAAGCAAACCCTGTAAGGCCCATGGTGCATGTTGTAAGTGCAGAACAACATAGTAGCAGTTAATATCCTGCTATGGGCCTGAATCTCAGCTTTGTCATGTGTTTATGTGGGTACATATGTATGTGTGTACCTCAGTGATTTTTGGTCCCATTTATAGCCAGTACACATCTCAGAGCCTGACTTTGGCAGTCCTGCAGATAGCATCCACCTTACAAGTACCTGTTGTGATGCCCAAGCTATGTCAGGACAGTGGTGCATGTGGTAAATGCATAACATAATGACCTGTAAAGTTTTTTAGATAGTGGTTTGAACCCCACCACTGGCAAATGGAAATGTGTGATTAGGGTGAAACAATTTTTGTAAACTCTTACTGACTACATCACCCAATGCTAAAGTTTACAAGGGCTGGTGATGTTCCTCACTATAGAAGTACCTTAGGATAACATTCACTTAATAAGCTTTGTGGCATGTGCGATACATGTTGTAAACTGTAGTAGCAATACATAGCTATGTAGGGGTTTGAATCTCAGTACTGGCAAGTGTGTGTGTGGGTCTGTCATCAGTATCTTTTGTGGAGATTGCTGTGCTTTTGTAATGACAGGAGGCATTGTGGGGTGGGTTTTGCTAAATTATTATATTGAGGACCTACTATATTTCACAATGTCCACCTTACAAGGACAACAGCAGAGAGGCTGGTGTACACAATCCATAGCCCCACATGTGACATAATGGATTGGTGAACAACATGGGTAACCCTTGTAGTATTCAGAGAACACTCTACACCCATGTGTCCTACACAAACACACTTGGCTCTTACTGTATTACACTCTTCCTTTCTTACTTTGCCTTTGTCTCTCTCTCTCTCTCTCTCTCTCTCTCTCTCTCTCTCTCTCCCTCTCTGGTGGACATGGAAAATACAATTGTTTTGCATAGGAAGTAGCTTGACTATTGTAAGGAATGCTCATGATCAGCTGGTGGCCTATGCACGAATAGCAGTCCCCACTTGCTAATTACATGTGGAACAGCTGTGGTATCATTCCATAGCCAATTGCTTGGAAACACACTCCTATAACTAAACACTTCATGCAGGTATGGGCTACCTTCCCAGATGTATCACACCATAATTATCTGTTATGTGCATAGTCATATATCATAACATACTTGATTAAACAGTAATATCACTTACAAGTACTACACAATTGTAGAATTCAAAGCAGTTTTTCAATACTATTCAGTATGTGTACTTACAGAGATATGTGAAAAAGCACCAGCCATTATCATAGCTGTGATGGCGTAGTGGCTAAGTGCTGTGACTATAGTGTACAGGGTCCTGGGTGAAAAAGCACCAGCCATTATCATAGCTGTGATGGCGTAGTGGCTAAGTGCTGTGACTATAGTGTACAGGGTCCTGGGTTCAAGACTTGCAAGGGCTGTTTATTTTGCTGCTAAACAGAACAAGGGCTGTTGGATACAGAGTGGTTTAGGCAGTTTTGAGCAGCTTTAAGTGGGCTTGCGTGGATGTGTGCGACGGTAAGTGCTGCTAACGTACGGTTAAATGAATAGGTGCTTACACTGTGTAAGCTTCACTTACCAGTGGGCAAATCAGCTTAGCATTTACATTTAAGCAATGGTTACACCTGTTAAGTATAGCTTAGCCTTGGTAAGCACTGATCACATTCCAATCTGATAAAAATGCAGGGTAATGACATTATTGCTAAGTGTATTTCATGCAATGTATATAACATGCTTCTATGTGCTGTTAGTACAGTAGCAAAGGATGTAAGTATACTGTCTGGGACACCTGTGTATATATGACTAGGACATCAACCTCCTCTGGTAATATGTGGTTCATACATGGGGAGTATCCCAGGCTACATATAGTCACAGCATTAAATTACCACTGTCGACAGTGCTTTCCCAAGTAAGAGTGGATTGCAGATTGTAGTACTAGAACCATACACCCTTGCATGCAAAGGTGGAGTCTGACTACCAACTACTGTGCTGTCAGTGTGTGAGCTGTGTGTTATCAAGTACTTGCTACTGAATACTGATCTGATATGTGGATATTAATTGTAGACTACTATGTGTGTAGGACATGTCATTGAGAGCTGCTGTCATGTAGTACTGGCATACCTATCAGTGTTAGATGTCTATCTGTCAAAACAGTAATTGTAATGCATAACCAGTTGGCTAGCTGATGTCTGTCTGTCCTCTGTATAGATGTGCAGTTGTCAAGTATCCATCTGGGCTGTTCACAGGCAATCTATGCTGGACTGACTCTGACATGGCTGCCCAGCTGTGTTATGAATGCCACAAGTATGAAACCACACCCTGTATATACCACATCCCATGGATTCCTCAACTACACTAGCACAGTCACCAGAACATGCTTGGTTACAGGTCTCCAACCCAGACACTGGCCATGTTAAGTAATATAGTTTGCATACAGGTCAATTGGTGCACCTCATGGGACCTCTGCAAGAGGCAACCAGATGATCGGATGTTGCATATAACTGTTACCCTGAGGAATCAGTTATGTGGCATCAGTTGATAGATGGCCTGCTGACAAATGTCAGGTGGCATGATAACACTGTACCCACATCCCCACTCTTCTCATCTATCCATGGACAATATCCTGGTACACACCTAGGAACACCTGCTCCTATGGGCCCCAGTACCAACATATGTGCATTGCTGATAATAACAGTGTTCTTGTGTTTGTAAACCTGCTGTTGATAATATACCTAGGACCTCCTCACACACTGTACCCCCATTGCCATAGTTAGAAATGGCTGCTGCTGTACTGCACCTTACATGTACCTTATCACACTCTTCACCCTATGGGCTACCTGGAGGTTGCAGTACCAGCACAACACTGTTATTTAAATGGCTTGATAGCCATAGGTTACCCCCCTGAGTCCTGGCAAGTGTGTGTATGTGTGCAAGTGTGTATATTTGTAGGATGCATCATTCTGAGACAACATTGTCCAAATACAATGCAACTGCACATACACTGTAAGGCATAGTGATGTCACTGACATTCAGAGAGCCATGACAAACAATCACCCTACTATCCCAGTGGCATGTGCAATAAATGCATATCCCTGTAGTAGGACTGTTGAGATAGACAAGGGTTTGTATTGCAGTCCTGGTCAATGTGTGATTGTGGGTACATCAGAGTATTATCATGGGTGTCAGTGAGTAACATACCCAATGTGTGGTGTGGGTGTTGGGTATACTGTTGTGACACCATGGTACCCCCAGCACATGTTCCAAGGTTCACTGTATGAGGACCACTGTCACCATAAACCATACATGTAACCGAGTACACTATACAGGCTAATGATGCCTATGCTGTGTGCAAGGTATCTGTAACAGAATGGACTTGCTGACACAGTAGTTTACACTGGTAAACCCAGGTCTGTCAGATGTGTCTATGACTGTAATGTGTTTGTCAATGTGTGTATAACAATATGGCATACTATGTGTTGTCCAGTAAGACCCAGTATATCCCTCATTACCATACTGTACAAGGCCTGGTGATGTTCCTCACCTAAGAAGAGACTCCCGACACACCTCATCCTACAGCTGTGTGTTGTGTGCAATTATGCCTAAAAACATTATTATCAATACTTACCTAGGTAGGGGTTCTACTGTCAGTGTTGCCAAGTGTGTGTGTGTGTATGTGAAGGGATCTACTTCATTTCACTGAACATACATGTCTCAGGAGGTCATCTGTCCATGAACTGACTGGCATATGATGACATTTCAAAGGACTCCTATGATGGGAAGTATTTCCATCAAAACAGGTGGTAGATGAGTTCATGCCCTCTTTCCCACTGTAGAGCTGAACAATGATACTGGAGTTGGTATATATAGTTGGCTGTTAATGTTGTGGACACAGCCACCCTCACTGGGGTTATTGTGTGTATCCCAATGCTTAGTCCACTGTAATACTGTACAGTGTATGTTAACAGGTTAGGTAGTCATCAATCACATGATGTGCAGCTGTACACAACCCCACAACCTTCAAAGTGTAGGGTTGTGCCACACACATCAGCACAACTATGTTTACCAATGCCAGGATTGCAGTAAATATGGGAAGGGGACACATACCCTGCCAGTACCATCGTGGATGACATTAAAGTAGCAGACTGATTATGTACTGCTGTGATGTTTTGCCTATTATGTCTTGGTGGAATTAAATAGGCTAAAGTGTGTTCACTGACAAATACAGTACATCCATGTGTGCAGTAATGTGTGTGTATACCATCAACACCAAAGCTTCTGTGTATGTCTGTTATATGAAAACATGTGGTGTGTGCCACCCACTACATTGTACATTGTCCACTGTAGATGGGCTGCTGACAGCCACCATGCACTCACGTGTATACACCCCTCAGACCTATCAGCCATGTGGCACATGCAGTAATTATTATACAGACCTATTGCCTGTGTGCAGCTGTACCCAGGATATGACACAGTCAAAATGTGTCACCACAGTGCCAAACCCCTTGTAGGACACAACAGCAGACCGAACTCCTGATGACACATACACACCTCCAACTGAAACGGAATACATTATGGAGACCACTATCAGTCAGAGGTAATACCAGCCATATTGCATCATGCCTAAACAATTACACATCCTGACATGTAAGCATTCAACTTGCCTGCTGAAAACATATTACACAGCAGTTCATTGATGCACCTTCATACATTCACCCTGTGCATCAGAACCATAGTAGCCTGTCTTTGCATCGATGGTATGGATGACAGGGATGTGGCACAGGTATCATCATATGAACAGGGTGTGGTGTGGATTTGACAAAGACCTAGTCTGAGACATTTGGTTGATATCATGTGTGTGTTAGGGGGATTTGCTATTAATTGGACTGTGAAGATGTGGTGTGTGTAGGTATGGAGGTGCCCTGGCTGTCTTGGTGATATGTGTGTGTGTGTGTGTGTGTGTGTGTGTGTGTGTGTGTGTGTGTCCAGTTTGGCCATTTGCCTGCCCTATACATGGCTTTGTTGGTCAGCTGCAGACTGTACATGGCAGGGTGTGCAGTTCACTGTCTCCAGCCACAAACACAGAAACTGTGCCTGCCAGGGGTCCCACAGGCACTACCAGGTACAAGGCCAGATATGTTACTCTCCCCTGAGGATAACACCTGTCCGCTGGCTCTGGGTCCCTGTTGGGACCAGCCAGGGCCACGTGCATGCGGCCTGCTATGGTGTGGTGTGAGCAGTGCCCTCCTGCAGTGCTGGTGCTGGTACTGCCACTATGGGAGTGGCTACGACTTCCTGCATGTCCATGTAGACCTCCACCTGTTGGTGTTGCTGACCTACGTCCACGTGGCTGTCACTGTATTCCCACCATACACTCTAACATGGACAGTGTATGGTCGACCAGTCCCACCAGCTCATCAAATCATCTATCCATGACCTCTGCAAAATAACGGTGGGCACCTGCGAGATCATGGATGGTGTCAATAGCAGCTGAATGAGTAGCCCTCTGTAGCCTCAGACCCTGTGTGATATACCATTACATACATGCCTGTGCCTCCATGATGGCCTAAAACATACATCTGGTGACACCAGCTGTGGCACTGATGCCAGCGCCATGATGTCTGACAGCCCTCCTATGAGCACCCCTGTACATCTACCTGTGTGGTAACCTGTTTTACATCCAGCTATGGTTGCTGTGTACCGATACACTTGCTATAGTCACCACACTGCCCTGTTCCATGCCACCACCCACCAACTGCCTCTGATCTATGGCCACTAGTGATGGGGTATCTATAGGCAATGTGACTGTGTGTGCAGATGTGGTGGATAACAGTGGAATGTCAACCAGTAGCACAGCTTCAGCCACTGACAACCCCGTCTGTGCCTCACCACACCTGTCATCATTGTCAGAGTCTGCATGGACACTAACTTCAGATTCCCTGCAGGAGGGACCCTGACCCACCTCACCACCTGTCAGGGGAAAACAGAAACCTTAATTTCAGACCTGTATGTCATTGCTTACCTCTACACCCACCCCATCCCCCCCCACACACACAACATATACACACACACACACACACACACACACACACACACACACACACACACACACACACACTTACAGGTGAGGTGACATATAGATATTACAGACACCTCTGATTACCCACATGTCAGTTTGCATGACATACAGCAATTAACAGCATGCAGTGCAGCTATTTCAATCCCTGTTACCAACATTATACATCTCTGTGATGTGTGAGTTGTGTTAGTAGGTGATGGCCCTTCTCCTGGAACACACTGCACCCATGTGCACAGTATTGCTGTGCACCTGTTCAGCACCCTGCCATGTACTGTGCACCATACCTCACAAGTGTACACACCATTGCTGACTGTGTTTATGTGTGATGGTTATGTTTGCTGTGTTGCCACAGCCCCTATGTGTTTGACAAATACATACCTGGGCTGATATGAGGACAGATGGCAATAGTGAGTGCCTGATGTTTAATTTGCAGATCTCATCATCAGCAATGCATGTCTCAGCAATGAAATCCAATTATATTGACAACCTCCCAAGCTTACTATGGCTATGAGGAGTGTACACATCCTTATTGACATGCCACCATATTCTCTGATATGCCATGGGGCCACAATACTGCATATGTTACCATTACATATACCTGATATGTGACATATAACCTGTGCAATTACATGCAGTATCAAACAAATGTGTTAGCTGTTTAGATGTTGATAGTGATGCATACAATATGTGGATTGCATAAGTGTATAAAATCACCAAAATAACTAATATCAAATCCAAGAAAACAAACAAGAGTCCAGTGCCACAATGAAAGTGCAACAGTCTATTTTAATAACTTGAAAAAGCTGAAATAATGAGCGCTTTCATCTGAGACACAGACTTCTTCAGATGAAAGCACTGGTGCCAAAAACCTAGTTAAATACATTATTCCTAATACAATAATTGCCAATCAATTAAACAATACACCTTCCAAATACATTTTTAAAGAAACATTCAAACATCTACTCTCAGTAGAAAATATATGTATTGCATTATACTGCATATTAAATTCCAAACATCTCTTCTACTTATTAAAATAAAATAGACATAATGAACAACCAACTGTTAAAATTTAAAGATTATTATGTTATAAAAACATCAAATAAAATCTAACATGTATTACTTGAAATCCACCTTGTATTGCGTGCTATTATTCATCCAATACAATCAGCTCTAGCTGTTAAAATAGATTTGATACTTATATATTCATTTAAACCTGGTGGCATATTCGCCCTAAGCCTGAGTTGCCATTTAAGCTCTTTATTAAGCAAAATAGTTTTAAAATGACCCCTTCCCCTGAAATTATTTTCTTTTACTAAGTCAATAATACCAAACCTGTAACCATTAAAAAACGGACAGTTTGAACCATGCTTATATAAAGCATTGGTGACTTTGCCTGTTTTAATGTCATATTGGTGTTCGTACATACATTCTTTTAAAGACCTTTCTGTTTTCCCTATGTAAAATGCACAACATGATTTACATAGAGCCAAATAAACAACCATTTTGGTTTTACAGTTCCCTTTACAGAACTTAACCAAACTATTTAATCCATTATTTAACTTTATTGTAGGTTCACTATAAATCATGGAACACGTTACAATTTCCACAGGCAGTAGTTGCTCTAAATATTATAGAATTTGTATTAATATGCTCAAATGTCCTTTTCAAGTTTCTACTAAATTTATATGTGAATATAGGTTTGTTTCCCACCCCATTGAACACTTCTTTATTAGTTTTAAATATGTTCCAATGTGAATTCAAAGTTTGTGTGCTTTTTCAAGTTATTAAAATAGACTGTTGCACTTTCATTGTGGCACTGGACTCTTGTTTGTTTTCATGGATTGCATAAGTGTGCACACCCTTAACACAATGTTTTTATGCAGGACCTGTACATGAACAACAGCAGTAACTTTTCATGGAAGGTGTATGCTAGCAGGGCTCATCCTCACTTGACATTATGCGGTCACTCATCCCTACAAATGACCCCCAACTCTGCCAGATGGCAAGCATGACTCATATGCACAGCCCTCGGAGGTCACACAGTCACTACACTATTGCTGTTGAGTCACGGGTATGTCTTGCACAATGCATGACCTTGACTGAATTCAGATACAGCCATTCTATATGACCTTCAGACACATGCTTTGGTTCACTGTTGTGTTTCAGGGTGACACACCACCCCATCCTCAGCCATTTTGCAGATGCATGACAACTATGGGCCACACATGAGTGTAACTTGGCGGTGTCCCACATGCAGAACAACATGTCTACTGCCATAGTTTCTGCTAATTAACAGCAAACCTACAGGTGTACACTGACACCAGCAGGGTACAGAAGGGGATGGTGGGCATAAGGTGGATTGAAGTGATGCTTGTGCAGCTCATGTATCTTTATTAATAATGTCTGTAGGTTTCAGCCTTGGCCTCGGAACACCATAACACATTGCAACACATGCCTGTGGGAGACTTGATGTTATGCATATGGTACATGGAGAGAACCCTGGATGATGTCTGCTCTGGAGCAACTCTTCGATCTGAGTATCCTAACTCATAGGCCACAATTATGCAGAGTCCAGGTAACTGTTGACACAGGTACTGTGCAGGCAGTACCTGCTAGACATTCCTGCATGTCTCCAGTGTTGTTGCATGTGTCTGGGCAGCCTCCAAGACCGGTTTGCAGCATGAGCTGTCATCTGTCTTGGATGGGCATCTGTTTATTTCTGACACGAATGTTGTCCCATACGTCATACACACATACATGACTGTCTGCACTGTTTGCCATGGTATATGCAATGTTGATGTAAGGCTACTTTTCCTCGTGATGCAGACTTTGCAGCCTACATGCATGGACTTTCTGATTCACAGCCTGTTCCACTGCAGCTGTCAGAGACATAGAGGAATATTTAGCCATAACTTTCCATAATATACACAAGCTAGGCAAATATTAAACAGTGAGTAGAATGAGTACTTACACACTGCACAGACATCAACCCTCTGCATAGCTTCTTGGATCCATTGATCCAGGAGCTCCCTCTTCCTCTGTTCCAAGTCAGCATAGTGATGCCTGACCAGCTCACCAGTTCGAGGGATACCAGTGGCACTGGTGAGGTCACGGGCAAGACGGTCCCAGGCTTCTAGTTTATATTGGGAGCCCTGGTGCTGGCCTTGCAGTAGTCTCTGTTCATGGTCTTTTACCAGGAGTCCTGCCATGACCTTCAACTCCTGGGTTCCCAGTGCTGAGCTTAGAAGCGCAATCCTTCCCCAACACTGGCCATTGTGCATACAGGAGGAAGATGCAACCAGTTATGAGATGTATTCCCACCTGTGGGGTTTAAATAGGGCTAATTTCCTGCACTTTGCCATGATTAGACAGTTTTGAAAATGCTAAGCTATGGGCAAACCTGCTTACCTAAGGTTGGCATTGCTTAAAGGGGTATACCAATAGGCAAATCTATTTAGCTGGGCTACGCATTGCTTACACCTGGTAAGCAGAGGTGTGCAATGCTTAGCATTGCTTAATTTTAGTTTTACACACTATTTGCTGTTGGGCATTGATTTATCATTCATTACGTGTTATAAATTTGTTTAGTATCCGTGATTCATGTGTACATATACTGTATGGGGCACTTGTGTTTATTGGAGGATTTCACCACTTTATTACAATGACACTTCACATCTCAACTTAATGCAGTACTCCAGTTCACAAATATATGTTATTTAGTAGGTTATACAATAAAAGAATTGTTTATAAATTGCTTTCACATGTAAAAGGAGAATTTGCTACAGTGAGGATCGAACTGGGAATGACTGTTCACAAAGCATACGCTCTAACCACTACACTATTGCAGTACTGCTTCTATTGAATGAATCTTGCTATTTAACTTCTTGTGTTGTGTAAGCTGGACTATGCATTGCTTGGCAATGGGCACACCCATGCAGCTATGGTTAAACTTTATCACTTTTATAAAAAAAAAAAATCTTGTAGTATTATGTAGTATCTATACCCTTCACAATATCCCTGATACTGCTACACCTGTTATTTTGTCAGCTTTCTGGTGGGCATACCTCTCAACCTCTTGGAGTGAAAACTCTGGACAAACCCTAAAATGTTAGGTGAACAAATGAAGGGACAGATTTAACATATTGCTGTGGATTTCTGCGTGCATCTGTACATTTTACAACTATCCTGGTGTGTTTGGGGTGTTATGAGCATTCTCGCTCATTTTAATTGCCAAATGGCAATTCTTGAGTGCAGGGGCATGTATATTGTAAGAGCTCTGTTCTCAGATACATCCCCTGCACTCGTCCATGTTTCCATGTTAGTTTAGGAGCACAGACAGCGCGCCTTCATAAATATGCATGGCGTGCTGCCGTGCTGCACTTAAACGGTCATTTACATGCAGGAATAACTTATTCCTGCACGGAAGATTAGTGAATCCTGGGGAATGAATAAAACTGGACCTTTAAAGAAGCCCTGAGCACTCACAGTTTAGAGAACAGTAGATGGGCAAATAAGATAGTAACCAATAATGTAGGAGGTAAGTGAAACTGAGATTCCTAACAGTCAGCAGTAGCAGTGTTAATGCTCTGAAACTATACCATGATTAGCCATATATTTGATAGTGATTGCATTCTTGTATTTTGATATACTGAAACATAACCTATAAAGCCATATATTTATTAAGTACAGAACTATGGGAAGGAAGGTGATCAAAAGTAATTCATGTCAACTCATCAATGACAGCAATGATGACTCACGATTGAGCAAACCTGCTGATCACTTTGGATAAACCAAAATGAAAGCATTTGTTATAGTCTCCATGGTCATACAACACTGGAGAAAAGACAAACTCGAGTCTTCTAAAGTGGTTTACAGCTGACCTGTTATACTTGATCAGAATTCGCTATTACTGCCATTGACAAGCTATCAGGTTCCTTTGCTTCCTGAACAAAGCTGTGAGTTTGGCAATGTGACTGTGCTTAAGCAGCCAAAACATCTGTAAACGAGATATGGTTGCTTTCTAATTTACCATTTGAAACATTTTTCTAACTATCTGGTTGAACCAAGATTGATGGTCTGTCTTACAGATTGCTGACCATAAATGAGGCTAGAGAGAGGTAACCATTCTGAATTCCCTCACTTACACAGTTGCACAAAATAGTAGTTATTCTCTTAGATTTGGAATACTGATCACGCACTTGGAACCATGGTAATAAGTGGCTCATCTATATTGAGTGCTACACACATCTGTTTTAATCTATAAAGCATGTCGGTACTCTAACTGTATTTAGATTTAGACCACTGCAATCTAAATTCACATATTTTCAGCAGAATATTATTTTTTTTTTTTATTTTAAATAACAGGGTACCAACAATAGCAAGTAACTCCTTTAAATTACTGTTTTTGACAGTTTGGTCACTGCTTGCCAGCCATATCATCAGGCCACTGCTTTACCTGTGACTAGAGTATGCTTCCTGTTGAAAGATACCACAGAGTTTCCAGTGTAGGGCAGTAAAAGACACTAGAGAGAAATGTGGTGCCCCACATTTGCAGTGACATCAAGGGAAGACTTGCTCACTTCTTAGCAAATAGCTGGGAAAGTAAATATAAACATTGTCAGTATTGCTGTGAGGGAAGTATAGTTAAATGGTATCACAAAAATATTCATTTGTGCCAAATGAAGGTGCTAGATTCATGTGGTGAAGTGCCAAAAAAAAAAAACAGACTGTTAAACAAACTGTGTAAAAGGAAGGTGAAAACAGTCCATTTTTAATAATTTTTGTTATTTCATCCTAAGTTGCTTCTACATCAACAATATGATACATGGAGGTCAAAGTGTGAATACTGAAACAACAGAGATTAAATCAAGAAAGTTGAATAACCCAGTTAAACCAATACACAATAATCACTTTCATTCTGAGGAAGTCTTTTTTTTAAACAGCTTTATTGAAAACATTATTGTAATGAACAAATATTTTGAAAAAGACTGAACATTTTTTTTTGGAATACAATATTTAAAACTAGAAAACATTAATACAATAATTATAATAACATAAACTATATACAATGATGTTCATTGTATATCAAATAACAGAATCAGTTAAATTATTTTTTTTGTAGAAAAAAGATAAGGGAAAAATAGAGGCGATAATAAAAATAAGTAAAAAAGCAAGAAAAGGAAGATTACTGCATTAATCATTAATCTAGTTCTTTAACTAATAGTTCATGTATGTTTTTCCATTGGTAATATAAATTTGTATTCCTCATAGATTTAGATTTAATAGTCAAAATTTCTAACTTAGATATTTCCAAGAGAAGAGCTTTAACTTCTTTAAGTGAGGGAATAGATGAAGACTTCCAGTTTTTTGTAATTATCTTCCTGGCAATGGGCAATATAGACCAAAGCAAAGAATATTTGCTTTTCTTTAAACAGTCTGGAATAGGTGTGTTGAATAATACAAGTGATTTGGTGAGCAAAAAAACTGTCTGTAAATATTGCCTGTAAAAAATAAACTTTTTCCCAAAATTTCTTTAATAATAAACAATCATACGATATATTATTACAATCAGCATTTGTTTCTGCATTACATCTCCAGCAAACAATATCTTGTTTAGTTATCTTACTCATTTTCTGTGGATTGAGAAAGGATTTATGTAAAAATCTCCATGTGAAGATTCTTCATTTAAGAAAAGTAGTAGTTTTGCTGGCTGACTGAAGAAAATTAAATTTGTCTTTCTCTGAGGGAATAAGATTATTGATTGTAGAAAATGGATTCCAATAGCTGTCTGAATATACATCTAGATCTTTATTACTTGCTCTATAAATATATGATATACTATTTTTAACTGATAGATTATTTTGGGTATATAAAATCAAATATTGAATAAGTTTGTGTATTGAATTCTTAGCAATTGAAGGAATTAAAGCTAGTTTATCAAGAATATGTTTTCTAAACTCTTGCAAATCTAACCAAAGTAATGTATCAAAATTATATTTTTCTACAAGAGTATTAATAGATTTTACCTCATTCTTATTTAGCATTTGATGCCAAAACATTCAATGTTTTTGTTTACATAGTGACACTTTAGAATAATCTGTAGAGAGAATTATCCCTTCTGTATAGGCAATAGGGAAGATGAGAAACTACAAATTCTTATACATTCTAAACCTAAATACATAGTTCTTAAAGGCCTTTAGAATTAAATTACATAAGTAGATTTAAACAACTGAGTAGAATAATTGGAAAAGTAATCTTTTAAATTCCATATAAATGAATTATTTACTAGTTTCGATAGATGAATATTAACTTTATTTTTAGTATTCTGAGATAAATTTAATACAATTTATTTCCATTTTGCTAAATACTCTCTGTCTATAAGATAGACAATTGTTTAAATTACTGATGAGATTGAGAAAATTTCTAGATTTGGTAAAGATATGCCTCCATTTTCCCAACTATACATATGATAAAATAATGCAATTCTAGGTTTTATTGGATGCCATAATTTTTTTTTAATCAGTGTGTTAATTTTTTTTAATTAAAACGTTTGTAGGATGAATAGATATAGAGTATATTATGTATAAGATTTTTGGAAGCAATATCATGTTTATAATGGAAAGTTTTTCATCCATTGTGAATAGAATTTTGTTCCATGCACTTATTAAACTCTCTATAGTTGTTATACTTTTACTATAATTTAGGTGTAAAATGTCTTTAATATTAATTGTTATAGTTATATTTAAATGTTATTTGTTGAGATTGAAGTATGTATGTTTTATATTCATCTTGTATATTATAACTTTTTGAGCCAATTAGAAGGATTTGAGTTTTACTGTTATTAAAAGTAAGACCAGAATTTTTTTGAAATATATCCATGTTTTTGAACAATCCTTATAAGGCTGGATTAGTACCACCAAGGGTATTTAATACATCATCAGCAAACATTTAAATTTTTGATGTTTCACTGAAGTTTAGTCTATAAGCTTGTATGCTACTGTTATCTCTTATTAAGTTTGCCCATGGTTCCAAATTAATGTGAACAAAAGAGGAGATAAAGGGCAACCTTGTCTGGTTCCTTTTACAATAGGTATGTTCTGGGATACATTTGTACCAATTTTTATATAGGCTTGACTTCCATTATATAATTGAGTGATAAGATTAATAAAGCTATTAGAGAAATTTAACTCCTCCAATAAAATGAAAAGATATTCCCAGTTAACCGAGTCGAAAGCACAGCTGATATCTAACCTGACTAGATTTAAATTATTCTTTAAGATTTTCTCTGGTTCAATTAAAGTTATTGTTCTTTTGATGTTATCATAGGAAGTTCTATTGATTATAAAGCTTGTTTGATCCATGTCTACTAGGGAGGGTAATAAAATTTTAATTCTGTCAGCGTAAGTAGACATAAACATTTTATAGTCTGTATTTAACAACGAAATGGGCCTATACGAAGAACATTTTGTAGGGTTTTTATCAGGCTTTATTATGGGAAAAATAAACATATACTTCCAAGAAGGGGTATAATGTTATTATTTTGAGCTATATTGAATACTGTGTGTAACAAAGTTAAAGCTTTGGTAGGTAAAATTTTGTCGAGCGTTACCAGGAGTTTTATTTTGCTTAAGTTTAGTAATTTGATCTTGTATATCTTTAAAAAATATTTGTTTATCTATTAGTTTTATTTGTGTTTCTGATAGTCTATTCTTTATGTTATTATTGATAAATGATTGAATATCTCTTGGACCATTAATCATAGTATTAGACTGATTTATTTTTAAGAAAAATTCTCTAAACTCACCTAATATATTAGGTAAATAATACACCATTTTTCTTTTAGTTGGAGAATATATTTCATTAATTTGATTAAACATATTTAACTTTTTAGTTTTGTTAGGTAGAATATTCATAGATCTAGGATTTATAGAAAATTTTACAAGTGTATACTTCTCCAGATTAATCATGACTTTATGATTTAATATTTCCATATACTTATTGTTCAAAGTATTTATTTCATTTATTCTAGATTTCTTATCTAGATTTCTTGAAACATCAAGTCTTCAAGTATCTAGCTTTGACTGTGTATCTTGGAATTCTTTATCCCGTGAGATTTTTTTTCTTCTTATACCAATCAATAATTTTACCATACAGGTAAGCATTTAGAGCATCCCAGATATGTATTTCAGAAGTTCCCTGTGTTATTAAGTTCAGTACCATTTTATACTTCTATAGAGATAAAATTAGTGGTCTTTTAGTTTAGTTATATACGCGGGTATCCTTCTAATTTGAACATTAATTGTGAAATTTATTATAAAATCAAATGTTATGGAATTGTTGTCTGAAAGAGGACATGAAATCACCTTTGAGTTTAATAAGGAATCAGTTAGGTTATTAGAAATTAATACCCTATATATTCTTGAATATGAATTATGTCTATGTGAGTAGAATGTATAAAACAATGATTTAACATCTGCAAAATTATTAATATCCTTCAGCATGTATGAATCTGAGAATTTGTTCAATAATTTGGCTATTGCTGGAATTTTTCTTTTGCCATTAGTACTAGAATCTTTTATATCTGAGATACAATTAAAATATCCAGCAAGAATAATATTGCCCTTAGAGAACTGTACTATATGATCTAAATGTTGTTTTACTGTTTTTAATCCAATGCTAGGAATCCAGTGGGTCTATATTAGAACACCAAAGTTTCAAAACTTCGAATGTTCTAATATCGAACCTTATTTAGCGAAAGATGAAAACATCGAACATACAGTACAGCGAATTGTTTCCTAGGCAAAAACTGTTCCAAAACACATACACACAACACAAGCACACCAAACAAACAGCAATCCACACACATGCACCTAAAATCTTACACCTAACCATACACTAAACTATACATACGCCACTAACTATCCACTTAGCTTAACCCAAACCCTAACCCTAAGGTCCATCACTATCGCACACTCATCTCACCCGCGCCCTAACCCTAACTCACCTACCCCACCCTAATCCTCATGTCCACACAATCGCACACTTACCTGACCCGTGCCCTAACCCTAACTCACCTACTCTGCCCTAACCCTCACGTCCACACAATTGCACACATACCTAACCTGCGCCCTAACCCTAACTCACCTAACCTGCCCTAACCCTCAAGTCCACAAAATCGCACATATACCTAACCCACACCCTAACCCTAACTAACCTAACCAACGCTCAATCGCACACTTACCTGAACCCGTCCCGTAACTTTTCACCACAGTGCTGAAAATACCGAAGCAACAGAAATGGACAACCAAATTCTTTCCCTAGAAAAAAATTTGGTTTTCTGTTGCTTTGATATTTTCAGCTGAATACGGGTCGATATTAGAACATTCAAAGTTTTGAAACTTTGATGTTCTAATATAGATCCAATCCAGTATATATTTATTAAAGTCAAAATTTTGTTATTAAATTCTATAACTACTGAAGATAACATCTCTTTATTATCTTTATATGTATCAATTATTTTAGGTATAGGCAATGTATTTTTCCATAGCATGGCCACTCCTCTTTTTTTTTGTGTATGTTCAGAGCTAATGAAAAGTTTATAAGATTTAGTATCTAATTTCGTAATATCTTCAGCTAATAAATGGGTTTCTTGGAGAAATATTAGCTGAGAATTATGTAGTTTATGATATTTTCTCAAAGATCTTCTCTTGTTAGGATTATTTAATCCATTAATGTTTAATGAGATACAATTTAAAGATGCAATATAATGTTTATATTTCTGACTATTACTTGTTGACCAATTATTCCATTTTTCCATGTTTTAGAATACAATAAAGATTGACTATGTTGTTGTTGTGTCTTTTGGCTTATCCCGGTTAGGGTTCGCCACAGCGGAACTCCGGTCTGCTAATGTTTGGTAGTGGATATTTACATGCCGAGTTACCAGCCCTGATGCACAACCTTCAATGAAGGCACGCCCATTCATGCATGCCTCCACACAGAAGACACTCTAGCTGAGAATCGAACACAACAACGTCTTGCTGTGAGGCAACAACGCTACCGCAGCACCACTACCGTGAAAATTGACTATATGGAATACAATTACAAGTTACATATGAACCATATAAAACTATTTCCAGTAAGATATTTTTATATTAAATTCAACTTTGTTAAACTTAGTGAACATCATAATGACTATTAACAAAAATTTACAACATATACTAATAACATAAACACTCTCTAACACCCCCCTGGAGTTACAAACTCCTAATTTGAGTAACATCTATCACTCAAATTGACCAACTCTCTAGTAACACCACTCTTCTCATCTCCACCTAAATATATCTGTTGTTGCATACTTTTGTATTATTAAGCAGTATATGTGACTAAAAAAGAAAGATTATGAATAAAATACGTCTAATATTTTTGTATATAGTCATTCAAAAAACATACTAAAACATTTCAAATGTAATTGTCTCATTTTGATTTTATGAAATAATATATCAGCGATATTGCATCAAGTTATCATATATTATATATATAATAAAAATGTAATGTGAAAATTCCTCACTATATAAGTCAGATTGGGTTTCTAATATCATAAGGAGCAACCACATGTCATAAATATAAAACAAAGGTCATAACAAAATCATGGATTCCTTTAATAAAAATCTATTTTTTGAAATAGCTAGAATGCAATATATATGCAACCAACCTTATAGTAAACCATCATCAAAATGCATTCAGTATATATTGCTTCCACTAATGATGAAATATAATTGCAATATATTTACATCCAATGATGTATTTATCTCTCCCTGTCTTGCAGTCCCCAAACTAGATCCCCATCAGTGACAGAATACACCATATCTATTTACAGAATTCTAAATAAAACAATGCTCCCTGATATTACATGGTCAGAAAGTTACACAGTTATTATACCTCTTCAACATGAGTACATCCATTAATGTACTATATTCTCCCTGTCTAATTAATTTGCAAAATACATGTCACCATCCTCATCATGTTATTGCCAATAGTACATTTCTTATTTTTTGAAGACATGAGTATCTCAATAAAGTGTAAATTCTAGGGGTTAACATGTTCAAAACATTCTGTATTGAAGCTGATCAGAGGGGTACAAAATGATTTATTGTGTTTTATAGACTACTAATTGTTAAATGTCTTCAGCTGGAGAATCAGCAAAAGTTGATAGAACTGAGTATCTGAAGTACCACCTTGATATTATATTTATTTTGGCAGGTACAGTGATGTCATGTTAATTAATGGTAATTAAAAGTGAGTGTATCTGTCAGACTTTTAATGTAATTTAAGGAGTATATTTGGGAAAAGACTCATGTATTTGTTTATTTGCATTACTTCATGAAGACAGGTCAATATATCTACGTTATTATAAGTGGCTAAGCTTGTGGCTTTATAACAAGATGAGATTTTGAATTTAAATATATTACTATATGTCATGACATCACCACCCAAACACCACCATATAAACAAATTCTGCAGTTGTTATAAATGCATCCAGATATATGTGTCTTTCATGACAAATACTATCATCACAGTGGCATTTTCATAGATCAAAAGATCAGAACCATTCATCTCTTTGATAGATATTTTGGTTCTTGCAAATATGTAATATTAAGGTAAGTTATATGTCAGCTGCACAAAGTTTCAGCCTCACACTATTTATTTTTGTTATATATTTTCCTCTTCCTTATATTTGTGTATTTATTTATCATTAAGTGAAAATTTTAGACTGATCAACTCACCTTTTTTACTCATGTTCCAGTCTATAGTGTGTATGTGTATGCATAAGCGTGTGTGTACGTATGTATGTGGGTTTATGTGCATGTGTGCATGTGAGCATGTATGCTTATGAGTGTGTGTATAGCAATGTCGTAGCTATATCATACTAACTGTATGAATAAATATCTAAGCAATTAACTGAGCTTTCATGGCGAAATTTTACATATATATATTGACATGTCCTTTTCTCATCTGATCCTTTCCAACAGCACCAATCTGTTCTCTAATCAAAATTATTAGTGATACTTGTATAACAAAATATAAATAAAAGTTATCTAGTTTGGTCTAACCTTGACAAAAAAAAAAAAAAAAAAAAAAAAAGAACGGGACATGCTTTGACAATATATTCATGTTAAGTATATCACTTAACTGCAGTACTCTCTTTTTTCCTCTAGATGGCAATAGAGACCGTCTATTCTAGCTTTTAAGTTAAACTGCAGAGTTCCTCAGCTTAGAGTTCCTACAGCACGTTTCCATGGAATTGACATTTTGTTCTCCTCTCACTATCTTCATGTCTATCAGCCATGATGCAAACGCATCTCAGGTCAGTACTTTAATGCATATCCGCGTGGCTCAGGAGGGAAACCGTAAGCAATTTTTCACTGTCGAAGCAGCAGATCACCTCGCGGCAATTGGGGACAACACAATACACAAAAAAAAAAAGAAAGTGAAAGAGAGAGAAAAAAGGGAACCCATATTCAAAACCATAAGCATCGCAAACTCCATTTCTCAAGCACAACAAACCACTAGACCACCAGCGATGCACCAACCAACAACAAATCACTCAATTCCCCACAACAAGCGCCAGTAAACAAAAAAACTGCCTATAATTATACTATCAAGGAATCCCATCACCAGCAACTTCACAGAAACCATCCATTCAACATCACATTTACACAGTTTCTGCTTTCATCAAACACCTGAGCTGAAAACCAAGTCACATCAGTCTGCTAAAAGAATCTCCACTGTCCATCACCACTACCACTAACAAACCCACTACCAGGACAAAAATATATTTAGCAAAGTAACAACACATCAGCAATGTCTATTAAAAGCCTCCCTTCAAATACATAGAAGGTAACAACAAAAACTAAAAAAAAAAAACAATTTCTATAGTACCAAATACCCTCATTTTTTCACTTTTAAGTCTCCATACTTGTTTTAGTCACCAAGACACCAAGGATATCATTCCCCAATTATACGAAGCATTAATAGTAACGAACAGCAGATAAAACAAATGAATAATAGATAAAATAAGTAGCATTCATTTGCTATAATTATCAAGTTGCATATAATAAAGTTAACTATTTTTTACGAACAATTATACTATAAAAATGTTATTAAAATAGATGTATATATCATTTAAGAAAAAGATTTAAGCAACAAAAACTCACCTGTTGAACCATTTTCATCTCCCCAACTTCTAGGTTATGTAATACATCTTGGATAATCTTGGATAACTCAAGTGCTCTAGGTTGCACCACAACTGAATTGTTTTAGTGTGTTTTAGCTGCTTTTCTGTATATATAGACTTTTCTATATATGTAGACTAGTTACTTATTATACTGTATTACTGCCTCTTAAATCATTTTTCAGTTGAGCATTTGCCTTGCTTCATTTAAAAAGTTTTAAATTGCTAGTTTTGTAGAGTTTTAATTGCATTTACTGTTTAGGGCTACACACTTAAGTGTGTTAGCCTTTTCTGTGTTTATTTATGGTATTATTGCATTGTTTAGCCTGTTTTAACAAAAAATATATATATATATCTTGTTTGCTCGTTTCCTCCCAGCTAGTATAGCCCAGATCCCAGGCTTTTCTGGTTTCAGTACTTTATTTTCTCTGTTCAGAGCTCTCCAGACCTTGCTGTGGTAGAGAGAAGTCCTACCAGGGGCGGCTCGTGGCATCGGACTGCCGTACTGCAGCCCCCTCAAAATAAAAAATAGAAAAAAAAATTATTTTTTAAATTTCGCGGACTTCGCGCATGCGCAGTAGACCCGACTACTGTCGGTCTATGCGCATGCTTAAGGCAGTCCGGCAGTCCCCATAGGGGGACACAAGGAGACGTCTGTGCACTTTTAAAGTGCACAGACTCGCTGGGATTATGTGTCGCGTCCGGACTGCAACAGCCAGGACAGTCTCGTAGTCGGGAAGGAGCTTTGGGATCTCGTCGGGAAGGAGCTTGGGATCTCGCGGGTTTTTGGAGTATTGCGCGGGCAGGATGTACGTTAGCTGGATATATTCAGGTAAGTGTATGGTGCTTTTTACTTTACAATGTGTATACTGGATTGACTTTATGGTGCTTTGTTTTACTGGATTGAGATTGACTTTATGGTGTGTGTATGGTGCTTTGTTTTGGATTGAGATTGACTTTATGGTGTGTGTATGGTGCTTTGTTTTACTGGATTGACTTGTGTATGGTGCTTTGTTTTACTGGTGTGTGTGTGTGTGTAAATGCCCCAGGTGCTCATGGTGGTGTGGTAGGGAATACCTCAGGCTTCAACCCTGTACCCTGTATGCAGGTGTTAAAGACTTGAGTTCCCTACCCACCACATTTGTAAAAAAATTGCAGATTTTTGCCTCATATTCAATCTGATCTGTTCCTCATAATATCTGTGGTTTGTAAATGTTGCAATGCTTGATATTTGATGGTGTAGTAGTAGCATTGTTGCCTCACAGCTGCAGGTTTTCAGGTTTGATTCTTGGCTGGGGTTCCTTCTTTGTGGGGTCTGTATCTTCTCCCTGTGTTTGTGTGGGTTTGCGTTTATGTCCTCCCATGTTCCAAAGACATGTCTGCATTATTTCTTCCTGGGCCTCTGCTGAAAATTGTTTTTTTGTTCCAAGTCAGACTGTCCTGATTAAAAAATGTTAAATAAAATTGACAGGCATTTGAATTTCAGACTTAAGGGTTTCTGAATGTTTAATTCCTTGTATATTTGATGGTGCAGTGGTAGTATTGTTGCCTCACAGCTATAGTTTTTCTGGTTTGATTCTTGGTTGGGGTGGCTTCTGTGTGGAGTCTGCATCTCCTCCCAGTGTTTGTGTGGATTTGCTCTGGTGCCCTGCCATTTTACAAAGATGTGTCTGCAGTATTAATCCCTGCATCTCTGCTGAAAATTGTTTTTGTTCTGTCAGCAGTAAAATTGACAGGCATTTGAATTTCAGACTGCAGGTTTCTGAATGTTTAATTCCTTGCATATTTGATGGTGCAGTGGTAGTATTGTTGCCTCACAGTTATAGGTTTTCTGGTTTGATTCTTGGTTGGGGTGGCTTCTGTGTGGAGTCTGCATCTCCTCCCAGTGTTTGTGTGGATTTGCTCTGGTGCCCTGCCATTTTACAAAGACGTGTCTGCAGTATTAATCCCTGCGTCTCTGCTGAAAATTGTTTTTGTTCTGTCAGCAGTAAAATTGACAGGCATTTGAATTTCAGACTTCAGGTTTCTGAATGTTTAATTCCTTGCATATTTGATGGTGCAGTGATAGTATTGTTGCCTCACAGCTATAGGTTTTCTGGTTTGATTCTTGGTTGGGGTGCCTTCTGTGTGGAGTCTGCATCTTCTCCCTGTGTTTGTGTGGATTTGCTCTGGTGCCCTGTCATTTTACAAAGATGTGTCTGCAGTATTAATCCCTGGGTCTCTGCTGAAAATTGTTTTTGTTCTGTCAGCAGTAAAATTGACCGGCATTTGAATTTCAAACTTCACGTTCTTCAGAATACATAGTAGCACAACCTTTTTTTCTAGCAATTTTCTAAGTTTATAAGATGAATATTTTAAATTTGTCCCTATTTTTGGGACTGTATTCCCCCATTATTGGCTTCGTCCAGGTTTTTGTGCTAAGGTTGACAGCTATGGCAAGAACTGAATTCACTGAATATGTTTGAGGGCTGTATTCCCTCATTACTGGGTTTGTCCAGGTGTTTTGTACTAAGAGGTTGACAGCTATGGTGAGAACTGAATTCACTAAATGATAGCCGTTTAAGTTTCAGTCTTCCTCTCCTTTACAAAGCAGCTGATGTGGCATAGTGGTATGTTACTCTGACTGTTTTTTGCTCAGGGACCTTGGCAGTAAAATGTATGGTGGCAACACAACATGTTATTCTAGCAACTTTCCAAGATTATACAAGCAATGTTTAATGTGTCCCCCCCCAATACATTTTGGCTTTTTCCAGTTTTCTTGAGCTGCGAAGTTGAGATGCAGTTGAGTATTGAGTAGATTTTACAAGGAGCTGAGAGCTGCAGGGGAATAGAAGTTTAGTGCTTTGCCTAGTTAATACTATAGCACAACAGGTTGTGTACTTGCTTTTGATGCAGAAGGCTGTGGGTTCTACTCCCACAAGGGGTGGATGCTGCCGTACTGAGAATGTCCTCCTTGGTGAAGATACTAACTATGAGTCTGTTATCAGTTTGCCATCCATTTCATCTTGCAATATTATTACTAGCTTATCATTTTTAATGTAATATAGGCAATTTATTCCTGAGGGGCAACAGACACTTTATTTTTCAATGAAACCATGAAATATAAAGGTGATTGCTAGCAGCAACCGCTTCATTAGTTACAGATTTCTTTAATGTAGAATTATTTAGATGACTTACTTCAGAGATTGTGCATATTTACTGATAATGGACTGTAGAATTGTGCATATTTACTGATAAAGGTGGACTGTAGAATTGTGCATATTTACTAATAATGGTGGACTGTGGAATTGTGCATATTTACTAATAATGGTGGACTGTAGAATTGTGTATATTTACTAATAATGGTGGACTGTGGAAGTCTGAGTAGACTTTTTTATGATAAATGTTCTCAACTGGGCAGTTTTGCCATTATGGGTGCATATGGTTTGTTTCATTGCTTACTGGAAAAATGTTCAAAACAAATTTAAAACACCCTCTAATAAGTGTACTGTATTGTACAAGGAATATAATTTTAGTACAATGAGGAAGGTGTATCAAAAAGCACATGTATGTTTCATATGCAAGGGGCTTATGATTTGAAAACAGCCCAAAATTATTCTTTATCTGCCACTGGCAAAATGTATTTTCTTTGAATGTGGGTTTCAATGCTGTTTCAATGAATGTGAGTTTCAAGGGCAGAGAAGTTTTAATGCTAAGTTTTCATTGTGAGACTGCATTGCTTTGTTTAACAGATGACTTAGTGTTTGTGCTGTAAAATACAAAATAAAACTTTCAAATGAAGTCCAGCGCATCATAGAAGTAAAGCAGTATGCACATTAGTGTTTATGGTAAATGGAGTGAAATAGCCAAGTAATGGTTCATTGGAATGGCTGCAGAGGCTCCATTCAACCATTATTTTGTCAGGGGGGGAAGGGCAGCAAACTCAGACAGGCCCAGCTGAACTATACCTCCCAACTGTCCAGATTTTCAAAGAATGAATAGATTTTTGCTTCTTATTTTTTGTTTGTTCTTCATAAAATTTGTAGTTTTCTGGCAAATCATTTAGGAATTAAGTCACTAAATAATAAGTTTCAGACTTCATAACCTTCAGAAAAATGCATGTTAAAGTAAGAGCTGTTCTATCAACTGTCTAAATTTATACAAGAGCAAGTTTAGTACTGTTTATATGTGCCCCAATATATTTGGCCTTGTTCAGATTTACTGCATTAACAGGTTGAGAGGTACATGCAAATAAATTGCTTTATAGAATTAGGCATAGCCAACCTCTCAACTGTCCCCAATTTTTGGCTCAAAATGTTGCTCTTCCCCTAATAATCCCTCCATAAAATAGCAATTTTGGAAGAAAACATGGAAGGTTTACAATTAAGAAATAACTGTAATAATCAAAGTTATAGATTACTTGAAATGCATGTAGATTATTTTATTTTGTCAGCTGCTCAAGGTAGCAGTACTAATATTAAAGTGTCCCTTCTTTGACAGGTAGCAGCTGTATTGTGTGTCTATTTTATATTTTTGCATCACATTTTTGGTCCAGTTTTCATAAAATTGTGTTTTTTGGCAAATTAGTGACAAATCACTAAAGAGTGAAGTTAGAAAATGACAGACATTTGAGTTTCAGATTTTATACCCTTCAGAAAATTCATACTAATGCAAGACCTATTCTATTATCTTTCTAAGTTTATTAGAGCAATATTTAAAACATGTCCTTATTTTTGGGCCTTTGTCCCACTTCTGTGTATGGCTTTGTCCAGATTTCTTGCTCTTGAGGTTGAGAGGTATGACAAATGTGTCAGGGCCATCACAGTCAGCCAGAGAGATTTCAAATTGTGACATGCTTGTTGCACCCCACTCCCCCATGTAGTGACTCTGGATGTGTCCAAGCAAGGCAAGGAGTAGTTGTATCTACCTTGGATGGGGAGGACACACTGCATAAGTACTACAGTGGCTTTTCATCTGTCCTTGATTTTGCAGAATGGTCTGGTTCTGTCATATTTTTGTACTGTTGATTTATGCTTATTACTCAAAGTGCCTGTTGCTCTGTGTTTAAGTAGCAATGCTTTAATGACCATAAGGTAAGCTTGTCTGAGATCGTAAGATGCAAATAAGCTTTAATAAGCATGCTGTTAAAGAATTGTCAACATTGAAAGCCTTTCTGTTGTTGCCATGCAGAGAATACTTGACTAGATAATGTATAAGCCTTGGGTATTAAAGGACAGGATTCCATTATTTTAAAAAGCTCATTACACTTGTTGGAGACTTCCAGTCATCTCTACAGACTTTACCCGTAAACTAAACAGAATGCCAATCATGTGTGGTCCATAACCTGTACAGTAATCATTTAAGCAATGTATCTTGAGCTTGTTTCTTGTTTGCTTTTCATTTTTTACCTTTATCATGTTTTTCCCATGAAACAAGTTGTCAGGCAGCAGGTCTTTTTTGGATAAGAAACATTTTTACAAGTGGGGGCATCACATAGATTTCTACTTTCAGCATGTTACTTGGTACTTCAATAAAGCTGAATATATTATATATTAGAACTGCAGTGCAAGGAGAAGTGGTTTGAGTTGAGTGCTTCTGGTTTTTCTTATACTTGATTTTGACTGGCATTCCAGTAATGTATTTAAAAAGTAATTTATTTTTTCATGCCTCACAGCCTTTTGTTTCCATCTAGATATTAAGTAAGCTGTCATGCAGCCAATGAATTGAAATATTTTTATTCTTCTACACTTATTTTTGTCTTGATTGGACTTTCATAATGATGGTTTGCCACCCAGGGCAGCGTATTTAATTAAAGTTAGTTTTTTGTGGTTTTGTGCATAGCTCCTCCCCTTTCTGGTTGACCACACCCCTTCCCCTTGACCCCACCCATTCAGCTGTCTCCAGCAGCCCCCCTGTGATTTGAAGTCACCAGCCGCCACTGAGTCCTACTGCTTACCAGTGGGAGTGGAGAGCATTGTACTGCCTATCTAACACTAGAGTAGTGGTTTTCAGCTCTAAAATTGTAATTTTCATTATCCATTTTGGGCTGATTTCTATCCCTTTCAACTTTCTGGCTTAAAAACACATGAGTTTGCACATTTTTTTGTATTGTGCAGCACTGCAGGGCTACGGTTAAACTATTCCAGGTGCCAGAAAGCCTGCTCTTCGAATTTTCCCTTAGAACTAGCTGGTTTCTCAGTAGTAGCACTAAAATCTGAACCCCTGTGACTAGCACTTGCTCTAGAGCCTGCTGGAATGCACTAAAAAGCCTTAAACTGATACAAGCACTCAACTCTCCTTGTTAATAAAGAGAAATTAATTGTAGGCACTAAACAGCCTATAATTGCAAAGTACCTTGCAAAGGTAAGGGAAACAGCTCTTGTACTTTACAAAAAAGCATCTAAACATGTATGTCCAAAGGGCAGCTTCCCATGATTTCTCCTGTCCACCTGGGGAATCTGGGCATACTGGGGCAATACAGCAACTGCCTCATGTACACAGACAACCCTCTCCTCCTACCACCCAACACTTCAATCTGTGAGAGATGCACTTACATAGCCAAACTGGAAGCAAAGCTCTCTCCAGCCAAGATTGTGCTAGACAGTCAAGAAAAGAAGGTTAACACCTGCACTACACCTCAAGTAACACATTGCCCTTCAAAACCCACACCATCAACACCCACACATAGCAACACTAAACCCACAGATATGGGGGCCCTTAACATTAACCTGCCCAAGCAACAAGGACCTCCGAAGCTGAAATGCAAACAAACACCAGTCACAACCAAAGTGACACATAACTCACAACACCAGTGCACCACCCAACAAAACCCCTTAAGGCAAGACAACATACCCAACACTTTAGTCATAGGTGGCTCTATAGTCAGGCATACTGATGTCCCACTCACCAGGCTGAACAAGGAGAAAATTACAGTCAGCTGCCTGTTGGGTGCCAGGATCCACCACATAATGTATGCACTCAAGTCACTCCACAACATGTACTAATATGACTCTCAACTCTGTCATTGTCCATGTTGGAGTGAATGACTTGAGATATACTTCCTTGGACTACATGAAAAGAGACATGGAAGAGCTCTCGGATCATGTGGGCCAGGCAGGTATGACACTAGCCCTGAGTAGCATCCTGCCTTCGCCCAGAATGATACCACAGTATAAGGACAAAATGATTGACTTCAACAATTGGCTAAGCTTCTGGTGTCATTCAAAGGGGATCCAGTATCTGCTTGGGACGACATGATCCACAAACCAGGATTCTTTGCCAGAGATGGGCTGCACCTGTTACCCCTGGGATTCAGGTTACTGGCTAAAGCTCTTGCCACCTCTATAGTGCCTTTTTTAGGCAAGGTTAAAAGGACAAAACCACCACTATAATAGATACAAGCATGCAAAATCTGAAGGTAATGCTACTCAATGCTAGAAGTCTAAACTTCAAAATGCACTCTCTCGAGGCACTCCTAAAAATGGAGAACATCGATATCTGTGCAGTAACTGAGACCTGGTTCAAGGCTCCCAAGAGCACCCCTGCAATACCAGGCTACAACTCTTACCACTCTTTTCGGCCACCAAACCAAGACTGAAACACTAAAGGTGGAGGAGTGTCCATATTCACCAAGGATATTCATACCTCCAGGCTAGCTGCCCAACACAATGCATCTGAAATTCTCCAGATGCAACTAACACTAGGTAAGACTGCAATCCAAATTGTAACTTGCTACAGATTCCCACCATGCCCCAGGATTCTCACTACACCTTTCTAAACATTATGGAAAATATTAAGATACAACCAAACACCCTAATACTGGGTGATTTCAACTACCCTGCTATTAACTTGGAAAGCTAAACGAGTACCAACGCCTTTTCCCAATGGTTCTTGGAATTCATAAATTCCAATGCCCTGGATCAACTAATCCATTGTCCCACCAGTGGGCTCCAGTATCCTAGACCTGGTCATTACCAACATGGGAGATAGATGCTTCACACCAGTGGTTGCCCCCTCATTGATCAGGTCTGACCATAAGCAAATCACACTTGACATCCACATCCCTCCCCTCATGACCCCCATTGCAGATGGGAGCTGGAAGTTTGACTGCTGAATCCTACACTAAGGCACTGTACGAGCACATCCACTCATGCATGAATCGTGCCATCCCAAATAGAACCAAGACACTGTCCTCCAAAAAAGGAAGCCAATCTGGTGGTCCCCTGCCATAAACAAGCTATACAACAAAAGGAAGAAACTGTTGCAGAAAAGAGGAAAATCCTAGGATGCAAAAAACTCCCTTATCAGCCTCAGTAAGAAGCTGAGATCCCTCATAAAATCCTCCAAAGCTAGTTACGAAAATAAAATTGCCAAAGATTCCAAAGACGACCGCAAGGCATTCTATAGTTATGTCAAGAATCTAAATAGCAATGCTCAGATATGCTCTGAGCTACAACAGAGTGGCATTAAATATACTGATCCCAAGGATATTGCCAATATCCTGGCAGATCGATTTATTGCCAACTTCACCCCCCTCCCACCCCCTAAAGGGCCCATCTCAATACCAAAAGATTGCCAAATTCTGGTAATCATGGCCACACAGGTAGAAACCGCACTCTCCAAAGCTAAGAATACAGCATCCATGAGACCAGATGACATCCTGGGCTGTGTACTGCATGAACTGCAAAATGAACTGGCACCTCACCTAAGTGTCATGTTTAATCATAGCCTCACCTCAGGCTTTGTGCCCACTAAGCGGTGCACAACTGCAGTTATCCCACTTTACAGGGGGGGATCCTCCTTGGATCCCAGGAACTAATGTCCCATCAGTCTGACGAGCCTGATCTGCAAGAGCATGGAATGCATTATCATGGAACTTAAAAACAAAGACATTGGCAACCTTCAAACACTGGACCCCACCCAGTCTGGGTTCATGAAGGGCCGATCTTGTCTCCTGAACCTGATTGACTTCTTCGAATTGGTCTCCAGAGCTGTGGACAAGAGTAAGGCAGTCCACACAGCCTATCTGGACCTCACCAAGATCTTCAACACCATCCCCCACTCTGGAATCATAGATAAACTTACTAAGCTGGGCATAAATCCCTACATCAGTCGATGGGTTGCCAACTGGCTTACTGACAGAACCCAGACTGTAAAAGTAGCCAACTCTAAATCCATCTCCAGACAAATGACAAGTGGAGTATCTCAGGGTTCAGTCCTGGGACCACTCTTGTTTGGCATCTACTTCTCTGAAGTACAGGCCAACACTAAGGGACTCTGGCTAACAAAGTTCACAGATAACTGCAAACTAGGAGCCATTATTGAATCCCCAAATGATGTGGATATTCTACAAAAGGGCCTTACAGAAACAGATACTTGGTGCCAGAGCCATGGGCTCAAGCTTAATGCCAGGAAATGTATAGTTATCCTCTTTGGGAAAAAACATGTACCCATGAATTACTACATAGGTGGCAGTACACTAAACACCGAAAGTGTGATGAGAGACTTAGGGACACAGGTGGACAGTGATCTCACCTTCGATAACCACACTGCCACAACAGTCAGGAAATCCTTCTATGTGGCACACCTCATCACTAAGAGCTTTTCATCCACAAAAATGAGGTCATTGTCCCACTGTACTCATCCCTCATAAGACCCATTATAGAGTACAATGCCCCATTTGGTATGTACCTCACAAGACATCTGCAACAACTGGAAAGGCTGCAGAAATACCTCACTAGTTCAGTGTAAACTTTGACAAAACCCATAGTTAACCTGAATTTTGTTTTATTTATTTATTTGTGGATTAGTACAGCTGACATACTATCTGAAGCAGCTATTTTTCTCTTTGCAAGGTATGTAATTGTTTGTCTTAACTTGACTCTAAATATATTTTTTTGAGTAACACTGTCATACAATTGTAAGTAGCAGTAAATGTTCCTCATAATGATCACAGCTGTAGTAGCCTTAGCTATATGGGTTATATCTTCACAAGCATATAACAGCTATCCAGCTACCAAAGCTTCAGGGCACCTTTCACACACCCAAACTCACAGGCAGCTTGAGCTGAGCAGACTAAAAGACAGGTTTGGATGCAAAGCTCTCCAGAGCTTTACTGCCACTGAAGAGTAAGCTCCTCTGAAGCTTTTGAGGACTGACAGCTTCTACATTCCTTTACTGGGATAAGGAACACTTTGTTGATGTTTTATTACTTTCTTCTTCATGAACGTTATTTTAAAGCTAGGAGTGTTAGGTGTTAATGGACTATCTCAAGAATGTAACATACTTTAATATGGAGAACTTATTTTTTCTTTCAATTTAGTAGTGTAACATAACTGAGAATATTTTTCTGTGGATAAATTGCATTTATTTTTGTTCTGTGGGGCTAGCATAGTATTTTAAAGTGCTTTTTATTATGTTTTTCCTGTCAAAAAATAACTTTTGTAGAATGGTAGTGTCTATTGGCACTTGCTGCTTGTCTTCCCCAGGAACGAGGCACCATTTTCAGCTTGAACATGGAATAGACTAACGGTCCCACAGATGGTCCTTCTTCCAGCAACAAAAAGAAAAGGTTAAGCCAACAGCCTTTGGCAACACAGCAAGGTAGCAATTTGCCTTAGCTGCAAGTGGGTGACTCTGTTGTGGCCATTTGTTGTACATCAGTCCACTCCTCTTTTACTCCAGATATCTCTGGTGTAACATCTGCAGCACTATGGACTGGGGGTTAGCCACATCCTCAATGGGAAAGGGAGAACCACTCTTGTTGGTCCTGGGAGAGGGAGCACAGAAGGTTTCCCTTTTGTGTCAGAATGATGTGCCCTTCCCTGGTGAAGCATGCTACCATTAGTAACATGGTTGACCCCATTTTTCCTATCAAAAAGAAACAAAAAACGAGCATGTATCTACTCCTCCTCAAATTTCTTTGGATAGGAATAGCTTACTGGGTCTGGCTCAGGGTTTAATTCAGGCTATTGATCCTTCTTGAAAACTAGTTTCTGGTAAAAGAAAGAGACAGTCCTCTTTTCCTGAAGAAATTCAAGATTCTGAATCTGTACAGCAAGATTCAGAGATTAAAACAGTTTTTTTCCCAGATGTCTGATTCAGACTCAAAGGAGAGCTTGGTTTCTGATTCTCCCTGTGAATGTGTCTCTTTCTTTGAGACTGCTTCTAGAATGCCAGTGTTTTCAGTGGGAGAACAATGAGGTTTGGTAGCCCCTTAGGAAAGACTATGAGTTGTTACAGAAAGATTTTCCAGAACCTACACCAATTCCTACTGTTCTTTCTACTTTAGACGCTGTGTGTTACTACCGGCAGGTTTCCTGACAATCAGTCAGCTGTACCTAAAAAGGACAAATAGGATGTACAAAGTTCCTCAGTCTTTTAAAATTTTATACACTATTCACAAATGTGACCCATCAGCTATAGCTTTAATTGACGACACTGTTGCTAAGCACTTCGCTAATTCCAGTACTTCTCTATATGATAAGGATGGGAAAATTATCGATAGGCATGGGAAAAAAGTGTATAAATCTAGAACTTTAATTTTCAGAATTTAGAATTGTCAGGTTCATATGTTAAAGTTTGTTTTGATAAATTGTGGAAGTATGAGGAATGTTTTATCTGGAGTTTCTCCTTTGAGAAAAAAATCTGCTCTACATAGCTTAGTTTTTTCTATTGCACAGGTCACTACTCATTGTTTGCAGTGTATGTATGACTCTGTTGTCACTTCTTCCAGGCCTATGGCCACTGGTACTCTGTTGAAAAGGTTTGCATGGCTGCATTCTTAGAACTTCCCCAGAGGATGTTAAAAATTAGATTTTAAGTTGTCCCTTGAACAGAGATTTACTGTTTAGCCCCTCTGCTGCAGAGCTGATCAAAAAGTGTGATGAAATATTCTATTCTATTTCCTTATCCAATTATGGCAAAAAAATAAATAAACAGTCTCAACAAAAGTCAGGTAAACAGACATTTTAAGAAGAAATGGAAAGTGAGTTCCAAAAACAAGCCTTGAACCTCCAAAAAACAAGGACAGCCCAACAGGTCTGAATGACTATTCAAGAGACCTAATGACTCCTTCCCAGCCTGGCCCCATTTTTTCTTTTAGAAAGTCTGAATCTCCATTTTTTTTTCTCTTTGGCAACAGATTGTTTTAGACTAATGGATTCTGTAAATCATTCATGAAGGTTACAGATCACAGTGTGAGGAAATTCCTCTTTCCAGGGAGTCCTTCCTCATCATCCAGACAAGACTCTTTTGTTTCCACCTGTTCTTCATCACATGCTGTCCCAAGGAGTGATAGAACCATTTCCTCCTTCCCAGAATGGGAAGGGTTTTTATTCAAGGATGTTCCTAGTGTGAAAGAAAGACAATGCTTGCAGATGAATTTTGGATCTCTCTTTCTAAGACCTGTTGTGATAGTACCCAAATTCAAAATGATGTCACTTCACATCGTTACCTCTTCTTTCTCTTTCAAGTTTTCTGGTAGCACTAGTTTTAAAAGATGCTTATCATCACACCCCTATTCATCCAGAGTTCAGAAATGTCTTAAAGTTTTGTGTATCTGGATCGGGTCTACCTGACATTGCCGACAGTCCAGAATGCTGACAACCATATGGCCAACACCATATGATCGACATTCGGATTGCCGACAATGGGAAACCCACATCTCACTATAGTGTGGAATGGAAAGATTTCCATTCCTGCACTGTAATGCGATCTCGGAATTGGTATATTAATGTTACAGGGGGGGTGTGGGGCAGAGCCCCCTGCTAGCACTTTAAAGGAAATTTTATTTCCTTTTTTTATGGATTTATTCATAATGTCGAGATTTTGAATGTCGGCCATATGGTGTCGGGCATATGGTTGTTGGCATTCTGAAATTTCGGCATTATGAAGTAGATCCATCTGGATCACATTATCAGTTATCTGCCTTACCATTTGGACTATCCACTGCATCAAGAGTATTCACAAGTGGTCTTTTTCCAGTTAATACTTCACTGCAGGCTACAGATTGTATACACATTTTTCTCTATTTAAATGACTTGCTTATCTTTGTAGAATTTTTTTTCAAAGTATGAGGAATCTCTCTTGGGTAAGAGATCTTTTAAGCAAGCTGCGTTTCCAAGAGAACATTCAAAAGTTTTTTCTTAACTCCTTCACATAGGATTGTGCTCCTGGGATGACAACATCAGTTCAAATAGATTTTCTTCCACAGGAAAAAAAATAGATCTTTATTTATATCTATTTCTAATGCTTTCCACTCAGACTTCTGTCATTGCTAGGGAAGACCTCAGGAACTGGGTTCTCATGGCATCTATAATTTTCATGGTACCACTGGCAAGACATCACATGAGAAAGATATAGTGGTATCTAGAATCGCTTTGATGCCAGCATCAACACCCTTTATCTTTTCAAATTCCAGTACTGGGGTATGTCAGAAGTGAAATCTTTTGGTGGAGACAGCAGATATCCTTAAATCCACGTCTCCCCTCTCTCTGCCTGTTGCAAAGCAGTCAGTCAACACAGTCAGTTTGGATTTTACTGGGGGCAGTTTCAGGAGGGATAAAAATGCAAGGGGTGTTAGAGACCAAGGACAGGTGTAAGCACATAAATATCAAGAAGATGTGTGCCCTGATCAAGGCATTTGAGTCTGAAAACTATCTTTGGTCAACAGGACCTCTTCAAATGGTTACAGATAATACCACAGCCATGTAGTATATCAACAAGCAAGGGGGAACCAGGTCATACCCTCTTTGCAGACTAACCATGTTAGCTTGAGATTTAGCTGCACAACACAGTCTCACTCTAAAGGCATCTTACATTCTGTCAGAGCAAAACTGTTTGTCAGACAAACTGAGCAGGACCAGGGCAGAACCTCACAAATGGAAAGTAGATCAGGGGGGGGGGGGTCTTCCAAGATTTGACTCATCTGTGGGGAGTCCTCAGGTAGACCTCTTTGCCTCCTCTCTGAACAATCAACTAGCAAGATTCTGTTCCAAGACTCCATGCAAGAAGGCCTGGAAAACAGAGCCTTTTCTTTTCCTTGAACAGGAATGTTCCTATATGCCTTTTCCACTCTTTCCACTAATATCCAGGGTACTTCTGAAGATTAAAAGGGAATCTCCTTTCTGGCCCAAGTAACCATGGTTCTCTCCTCTTTTGGAAGTGGCCAAGGGAAATAACCACACGTTTCCTTACAGACTGAATCTACTCGCACAAGAACAGGGAAGTCTGATACACCCCAACATCAATCATCTTCAACTAACTGTCTGAATAATAGGGTCTTAATTCCTTTTAGGCACATATTTACAAAAGATGTTCAGTAGATTCTAATGGAGGCAAGAAAGCCTGCTACTAGAAAATCATATATTAGCAAATTGAAAAGTTTTTCTAGCTGGTACCAGCGACATAACCAGCACCTATTCAGGAATAGTTGTTCTCTTGTTTTGTGAGTTACTATCTAATGGCCTTTCTTAATCATCTCTCAAGGTTCATTTATCAGTCGTTTCAACATGCCTGCCCATAGATCCTCCTGTTTCACTGCAGTCTCATGTCAAAATGCTCTTGAAAGGGGTTTTGCATAAGATGCCTCTATGTAAATAGTTGGCTCCTTTGAGGATCTTAATTTTGTGTTACAGAAACTAATACGTGTTCCATTTGAACAAGCTAATCTAGCGGATTTGAGGTTAATATGAAAAACTGTTTTACTGATTGCTCTGACTTCTGCAAGAAGGGAATATGAGTTACAAGCTCTTATGGTGAAGCAACCCTATTACATTTTTCCATATGGACAAGGTTTCTTTGACAGGTAATCCTTATTTTATGCCTAAAGTTGTATCCAAGTTTACTTTAGGCCAAACTATCCATCTCCCTGTTTTCTTTTCTGAACCTAAAAATAAGAGTGAAATAATACCACATACCTTAGATGTCCACAGACAACCTGGGTACAAGCTTGACAAAAGTAAATGTTTCAGATCTTATGAACAATTGCAAATTTCTTGCAAAGGTAAGAAAAAGGAACAACCTGTGTCAAAACAGACTATTTCTAAATGGTTGTCTAAGGCTATTTATTATCGTTTGTTATACTCACCATAACTAAACTATTCTAGGCAGGGTTGAGGACTCTACCAGGGCCTTGACTTAATTTATGACTTTTTCAAAAGGGTTGGAATCTAGAAGTATTCTAGAAGCTGCTACTTGGTTGTCTGTACATACTTTTACAAAGCACTATAAGCTGGATTCCTTCTCTGGGTCCAGATAAGCTTAGCTGGGATCATTCTCCAGACCCTTGTGGATTCTTCTCCTTCTGCTTCCCAAATGTAGTTAGCTAAGGTTATCTAACTGTATAACTAAGGCTACTCCAGCAGTGAGAAATATGATGAACATAATACAATTGTGCAAGTTGAACTTACCATAACAGTAGATGTTCAAATGATCACTGCTGCAGTAACCACTTCCTCTCTCCATTCAACTTGTTTTTTGGTGTGTTTTTTATGCCTGGATGTGGACACTTTTTTCTTCCTAACATTGTTCCTTCAGGGCTCAGCCTCCCTCTCTCTCTCTTTGCTGTCAAGAAAGCTCTCAAGGGCTTTTCCCCCAAAGTTGTCTTTAGTTCAGCTCAGCTTGAGCTGCCTGATAATTTGAGCCTGTGGAAGATGTCCTGAAGCTTTAGGTAAGGCTACTGCAGCAGTGTTCATTCAAACATCTACTGTTATGGTAAGTTCAACTCACACAACTGTACTTTTTTTTTCAGAGTAAGATGTATGCACATATTGTGGGGAATACATTTCCACTCTGCTTTTATGCACAACCATAACATTTAGCTAGTTTTATATCTGAATAGTAAAGCAGAGTTTAAAATGGTATGTTTATAATTCAAAGTGTTTCTGATTTTCATTCCACAGTCCTGCTGGATGTAGTAGGAGTTAATATCATATGGTATCCACATTAGTAATTAGCTGTCCAGAATTTTTGGCTAGATGTACCTAATTCTTAAGAGCATTTGTCCAGAGTTTTAAATCTGCAAGTTAAGGGGTATGTTTTAAACTCACACTATTTTTTTTTCATTTTGTTTTCTTTCATGTTTAGATAAATACAGTTGGTCTTGTTGTATTAAAAAATTCTAAAATAATTGGCTTACACCGTTCGAGTAAAGAAGTACATGCGGGACAACTAGCCATTATCAAACATGCATCAAAACTGCAAGGCTGTGAGCTGTATTTCTCAAGAAAACCATGTTCAATATGTTTGAAAATGATTATAAATGGTAAGTAGATGCATTCATATATAACTACTCAGTAACTATTTTGCAGAAATACCTTTTTTCATAGAATAATCTAATTCTTTGTAATGTCTGAGAGTATCTCAACCATTATTGAGCCATTAAAGGTGATTTTCTTGTATATGTATCAACACATTCCTCTCTATTGTTTTATCAAAAAACTGGTGGTGGCAGTTAGCCAACATAGACTTGCACAGGGCATGAGTGCCCTCTATAGAGATTTTATACATACAGCATACACATTAAACGTACTTTGCTAGATTCTGAAATTGAAGCCATTAGTTTAAATCATCAAGACACAGTGCTGCAAGAGTTTTTTAAACTTTCCAGGCTATTCATAAGTGTAGTATACAGTTGTATAACTGCATTTTTGCATATAATATTTAATATGCCTGCCTGCCACTAGTGCAGGTCATAGGCATGGATCATGGGAATGGCAGGTAACATATTAAAGCATGGCACGCAAATGTGCATAGGACATGGTGATGTACTATGTGTACCAGTCCTAAAGACTGAATCACATGTAGCATAGTATTATACAGCACAGCACAACAAGAAAGAGCTACTTATTGAGGTATGATTTGTCATAAATATTCCATGATGCTCTGTACTCAGCTGTAATACTACAGACAGAACTTTTCCACTCATTAGGTATGATAATGCAACTAGGGTCATCACATATTATAATGAGAGAAATTAATGTTGTGAGAGCTCCCATTGTCAAGAACTTGGCTGTATTACTGAGTTGAGGGCAGGGACAGGTGTAGTTGTGGTAGCAGGTTTGGCCCAACTACAGAGAGGTCCATTGCTGGGATGTTTTTTTTTTTTTTTTACTGTGCAGAAAATGTTTCCTTTTCAGCACTGATGTTTCTGCACAGCTGTGTAAGCTGAGCTCACATAAACACTGAAGGGGGAATTCAGTACCATCAGCCACACTAACCCAACTACAGATACACAGTTCCAGTCCCATAACTTAAGTAGTTGCACCAGCCAGTAAGCAGATGGTGTAATGTTTCTTAATTGCACATGATCTTGGGGGTGTCATTTGTATTTGTGGTTCAGCAGTGGCATACTATGGCAACACAGTGGGGTAAACCACATGCAAGGTCTTTCCTTACTGTGCTGCTGTTTTTATGAATTGCTAAGGGCAGTGGTATACAGTTTTAATATCTATCAGCCCTGCTCCATGGGGATACAGTATGAATCCAGCCCATTGTTTTTCAAGGATGTGTTTACATTCCAGCGTACATACCAGTTGCATAGTTGTCATATATCCAGTAGTACATTAAATTTGTCTGACAATAAACGCAATGTTTTCTTTTTTTTTGGGGGGGGGGGATTACAGATTTGTAATGTAACTTATATCTAGATATAATTATACAATGTTCAATTTAGACTCCCTCATCTGTAGTGTAAATCATTCTGTGCACTGACACACCTGCCCCCATATCATCCAACCTTGGCTGTCATGTAGATTAAATGTAATTCCTTCTTAACATTATCCCCCTTTGTTCCCTTTTGTCCCATGGCCTAATAAGTGCTGCTGCATTAGCAGTTATTTATTTTCCTTACTGCATTGAATTTGGCAGCCTACTTTTCTCCACAAAGCAATGTATTGACTGTTCAGTTTGTTAAGATTGTGTCTAGAACTTGTTAGAAGTGCTCATGCGGTGTACCCTGTAACAGTCTCATAGTAAATTTCTGCTGTAGCAAACTATATAGGTTCATAGGTAGGTACTAGGCTATCAGCCCTTGGGCCTATACAAGCCCAGCCAAAAAGGTACCCTGGCTTTTGCCACCCAAGAAAATTATTTTCCTGTGCCACTGTTGAGCAGAGCCACAGAGGTGATCCTCGGAGTGAATTTCCTATTTCCCATCCAATCATCAAGATTTTTCTTGAAGAGTGCTAATGAGCAGCTTTGTTTGATATAGATAGGTAGTTTATTCCAGAGTATGGGAAGTCTCTGTGACAGGAATCTATCCTTCCATCATGTTCTGTTTATTGTGGTGACAAGGTTTGGGTCCCTAGAGCAAGTAGCTCGGAGGGATTGGGATTTTTTTAAGTGGAGCATGTCCATCAGCTATGGGTTTGACATAGCTTTGTATGTTAGGCAGAGATCACCTCTGAGTAGGCGATATGCGACGGAGTAAAGCTGGAGTTTTTTTGAGATGGTCTGCGTAGGGCATCTGTTTGAGGTCGGTAATCCTCTTTGTGAGGATATTTCAGTATTGCTATCGATGTGCATCAAAGTTGTGTTATAATACTGTTTAGTTATATGTAATTAATTTCTGCAGGTATTTAGACTGCTAGAAATTCTAAAGGAAATTTCTCAGTGATACTACAGATATGCATTTAATTATTGTAATGTTTTGTGCCTTTCCTGGTAGTGATTACTGAAGGTCTCTTACTGTCTATTTTACCATTACTGCCTTTTTTCCTTCTATCCTACTGTTCACGCTAAGGCTGTCCTCCTTCTGGAGGTCCTATACATATTATATAACTCTCATACTCTTCTTTGCCTTTTCTATAGGTCCACAACTGTTTTCACCAGCAAATGTCTGAAACTGGTTTCCTAATAACTGAAAAGTTCACCCCCCCCCCCCCCACATATAAACACCTGGTCAGCAAAGAACATCTGCTTCCTCAAATAAAAATAAGATAGCCATGTATGTACTTCTGCTTACAATATTAAAAAAAAAAAACTAGGCTAGTAGGACTTTTTGCCATTACCACCTGCCCTAGATTGTGAGAACAACACTTCTAATGTTTCCTGTATATTATAATGTATAGTATATTTCTGCCTTGTTGATGCTTAATGTATTTGATATAACATGTAGTTTAATCCACTTTTGCTGTGCTGCATCACAGCTAAACACCATTCCATTACGTTCCATTGTTAGTTTTTTAATTCTTAACAAATTTTTCCTCTTATTTTTGATCCGTTACTCATAAAATTTGTGATTTTTTGACAAATGACTGGGACTAAAGTCACTAAATAATAACATACATTTATATTTCAGACTACATATCCTTCGAGAAAATGCATGTTAAGACAAATCCTTTCTAAGTTTATAAGAGCAATATTTAAAATCTGTCCCTACTTTTGGGCCTTTGTTTCCCTACTCTGTCAGACTTTGTCCAGATTCTTTGCACTACGGTTGAGAGGTATGTGCTGTAAAACCTTCAGCAAAATGAATACTTTTTCTATTCTCCTTTGCCACACACCATTCAGCCCAATACACTTCATGTTTCATGTCCCTAGGATTATTTTGCTCCTATCTGTGACTGCAACAATCATTTTTCTGGCATAGTGCTGAATTGATAACACTTTGTCACAAGTTTTAGTGATCAGAAGTTACCTCCCAGTCCAGTGTCTACAATTTTATCCTTACTTGTGATTGTTTTCATGCTGCCTGAAACTAACTATTTCAGAGTTATTTTTTCATTTATTCATTATCAACCATTCATAATCCATATATCAGCAAAAGAAAACAATACCTCATTTTCAATCTTCAAAATAAACCTGTTTTATTTTTAGATACAGTACCTGTTAGATAATCTGACCCGTTTTAGGTAAAACATTCTGCTGAGCACTCAGAATAGTAACTGAGTACTATGGGAGAGCAGGCTTCTAAGACTGTGAGTCATACAAGAGGCATGAAAAAAGAAGCTATGTACTCACCATAACGTTCCATGTGAGTTGTTCATGTCACCTTCATTCTTACTGATGGGTCCGGAGCCGATCCTCGGCTCCAGCTCAGCCAACTGCAAAAGCTCAAGGACATCAACTAGTTCGAGGCCCACACCCTATCCCATGATGCTCTGTGTGTTTCCTTCAGATCTTGTTTGCTGCCAACAGGTTACATACAACTAGTAATATGCTAATATTGGAAACTGGATAAGAAACAGTAACACCATGTCCTAAATAAATTCTCGGTCCTCAAGAAGCCTGGATCGGGTTTGGAGGGTGGGACGTAAGAATGAAGGCGAGATGAACAACTCACATGGAACATTATGGTGAGTGCATAACTTCTTTATGTGAAGTTGTTCTATCTTGCCGTACATTCTTACTGATGGGTAGCATCCCAAGCACCATCTTTCTCAGGTGGCTCACGGGAGAATGTTCTTCAAGACAGTGGAACCAAAGGAAGCCCTGTCCCTGGAGGGCTTGTCTACTTTGTAATGAGTGATGAACGTATGAGGCTTTGACCAAGTAGCTGCTGCACAAATAGTATCTAATGGTAATTTAACAGTAAAAGCTAATGAAGTAGATACAGCTGTAGTAGAGTGGGCCTTTATTTTCTGTTGTAATGGTGTATTCACTGAACTGTAAGTGAAGGATATACAATCTGATAACCATTTTGATAAAGTGGTTTTCACCACTGGAGTGTCTTTTTTTGACTCTGAAAAGGAAACAAAGAGCTGATCTTTTTTCCTGTCAAGTTTGGTCCTGTCTAAATAGAATTGAAGTTGTCTGTGAACATCAAGTTTGTGCAGCATATATGCCATCTCATTAGTGTAGGGTATATCATTTTAGTGCCAGAGCTAATTGCAGGACCATCAGTGTTGTCTGTCTTGCCACCTGTCAAGCATGCAGCTGCTACTACGTATGGAAAACGAATTGCAAGTTTAAGACTAGGATACTGAACCATTTATCAGCTATTAGGGTACAGAAGGAGCATAATGCCCTGTATAGACATATATTTAATCATGAGGGACATTATTTAAAATTTTTGGTTATCTGGAACGTGATGAAAGGTATCAGTGGTGGGGATATAATGAACAATATTGACTGTGAAGAGGACTGCGGTGGTGGTGGTGTGGTAGCATTGTCCCCTCACAGTAAGACATTGTCCGGTTCAATTCTCAGCTAGAGCGTCTTCAGCATGGAGGCATGCGTGAATGGGTGTACCTTCATTGAAGGTTGTGCATCAAGGCTGGCAACTTGGCATGTAAAAATCTACTGCCAATCATTAGCGGACCGGAGTTCCGCTGTGGCGACCCCTAACCGGGAAAAGCCGAAAGACACAATAACAAGAACAACAACAATTGAGTGTGAAGAGGCCAAATGGATTGTGGAACTCACAGCACATAGACATCCTAGACTTAATGATGTAATTCCATTGAAGCCTACCCTTAAGAAAAGGCGGGTTCAATATTGAGCACTTATTGGTTGCCATTCCCTTTAAATGAGTATTTTTGAAAGTGGGTAATTTATCTGATGAAGGGGACAGACTGAAAGCGCTCATCACAGTTTTTGCTGAAATTGTATTCATTGTTTTTATTGTGTTATTAAACAGTCATTTTCTTAGTGGTGGTTGCTGCTATTTTTCTTTTTCTGAGGACTGTTTGTGCTGAGCAGCATTACCTTCAGTGAGGTTCTCTTTGCTTGCTTTGGATCATTAGTGTAATTAGGGAAAAATACGGGCAATTCGATAGATTGGTTGAGATTTATCTCTGAGCAAACTTTAGGTAAAAATGAAGGATTCATCCTGAGTGAGACCCTGTCATTATGGAAAATCAAATAAGGGGGTTTAATGGACAAGGCCTGTAACTCTGAAACCTTCCGAGCAGAAGTAATAGCTATTATAAATATGGTTTTCCATGATAGGTATTTCAAGTCACAAGATGTGGCTGGTTCAAAGGGGGGCAGGATTATATGGGAAAGAACAAAACCTAGGTTCCATGGCATAACTGGAGCTTTGATGGGTGGTCTCAAATGAACAGTACCCTTGAGAAAGACTTTGGAGACTCTAGGTGACATAATATTAGACCCCTGGTCACCTAGATGAAAATTAGCAATCGCCGACAATTGAACTTTTAATGGTTGCTGCCACTGCCCCTTCATTGAAATGTTTAGTCAAAAACTCCAGAATTGATGAAATTGAAGCCAGGTATGGATCAATATTGTTCTGAAGTGCCCATATAGAAAACATCTTCCATTTACTAAGATATAACTTCCTGGTAGACGATTTATGAGAGGATGTTAAAATATATTGAGCCGCAGCTGATAGATTGTGAATCCTGGTTATGTTTGGAATTGGAGCAGCCAAGCTGTCAGTTAGAGGGACTGAAGAGAAGGGTAGGTAGCCCCTGATGAATGATTCAAAAGATGTGGTACTGGGTCCAGAATCCAAGGTTCCTCCAATAGATGAGGCTGGGAGGATGGGGAACCAAATTTGGCGAGGTCAGTAAGGGGCTATTAGAATGATGGCCCTCCCCAGAGCCTTGGATTTCTGTAAAACTTTGTGTATCAGAGGAAAGGGAGGAAAGGCATACAGGAGACCCAGGGGCCAATTGTGTACAACTGCAACCCTTGGGGCATTCCCTGGAGGGGGGATTAGGGCAAAGTAGCTGCTGCATTTTGTGTTTGTTGGAGTTGCAAAGAGATCACAGCAAGGCTGGCCCCATCTGCAGAATATCCTTTCTGCTACTTATTCTTTTAGGGACCACTCGTGGGGCAGTAGAATCGCCCTGCTCAGCTTGTCTGCTATCACACTGGATCTCCCCAGGATGTGCATTGCTATCAGAAAGCACTGGGTGGAAGTTGCTCATTCCCATACTCTCAGGGCCTCTTGACATAGGGGATAAGATCTGATTCCTCCTTGTTTGTTTATGTATCAGACCACTGACATATTGTCTGCCTGAATTGCAATAGTTCCCAGAGGAAGAGAGTCTTGAAAGGACTGCAGTGCTAGAAGAACCACTGTCATCTTCAGAACATTGATATGCAGGTGAGCCTCGTATCTGTTCCACGTGCCTTGGGCTGTTCTTACCTGATAATGCCCCCCCACCCTGTCAGGGAGGCATCCATGGTCACCATGGCTATGGGAGTGGGTAGAACAAAGGGGCAACCTAGAGTTACTTGGTGAGATGTCAGCAACCGCTGAAGGTCCTTCTTGCCGGAATTCATTATCAGGATTTTGTGTGACTTTGGGGGTTCCTGAAAGGACCATTGTGTGAACAGGAGCCATTGTGGTACACGCATATGTATCCGACCCAAAGAAATCGCAGTGATCGCTGCCACCATTGTCCCTAGCAATTTGAGTACCATTGACACAGGGGCTTTCTCTCTTGGAAGCAGGTTCAGAACTTGATTTCAAAGAACACAAACTTTTTCTGGAGGAAAGTTTCAGGTCATAGTAATGGTATTTAGCTCTGCGCCTATAAAAATGTTTTGTTGTGATGGAGACAAGGCAGATTTTCCTGAATTTATAGTAATCCCCAACTGACTGCAGAGGTTCAAAGTTGTGTCCCTTGCTTGTATGAGTTGATGCTTGGTGGTGGCAGTGAGGAGCTAGTCATCTAGATATGGAAACACCTAGAATTCCAAATGTCTCAGATGAGTCGTGACTATTGCCATGCATTTGGTGAACACTCTGGGGGGGGTGTAGTGAGACCCAAGGGCCGAACCCAAAATTGATAATTACTGGCTCCCAGCTGGAAGCACAGATGAACTCTGGATGACCTGTCCATTTTTATGTGGTAGTACGCATCCTGGAGATCTATTGAGCACATCCAATGGTCTTTCCCTAAAAAGGGAAGAATTGACTGTAGTGTGAGCATCCAGAATTTTGTTTTTCTAACCAACTTGTTTAGTCTGCTGAGATCCAAAATGGGCCTCCAGTCCCCTGTTTTCTTTGGAACTAAAAAGTACCTTGAGTAAGTTCCAGATCCACTTTGGTCTGCTGGGACTGGTTGGATGACTCTTTTTTCCAGCAAACTTTGAGTCTCTGAGGCTGTCTGTTCCCTGTGACTGGGTGTAATTTACGGGATTTTCCTTATAACATGGGGGTGTGGCAAAGGGATTTGAGTATCCTCTGGCTATGATGCTTTGTACCCAGCTGTCTTTTGTGATTTTTAGCCAGGCATCTGGGTACAAAGAGTAGCATCCCCCGACTGCCTGCAGAAGATGGACAGGCAGGCCTCCTCTCAGGAGTGCTGATAGGGCTTGCCAAAGAACTGATCTCTGTCACCTTGGTTCTGTGGACCCCTTCTGCCGCGTGGCAGCATCTTACATTGTTACCCCCTCCTATTCTTCTAGAGGGGGGGTTTACCATGAGTGTCCTGGAAAGCTCCTTGAGTTTTATGGAACCACATCTTCCCTCCCATCTGACCATTGGGGTAAGGTCTGGTAGGGGTGGAAAAGCAGACTCTGATGGCATACAGAGTATTTCCATCCTGTTGACTCCTGGTAAGGGTTTCTTTCACTTTGGGTCCAAAAAGGGATGAGCCATCAAAAGGGGTGTTAATAAAGGATAATTTAAAGGGCTCCACAAAGGAACACAAGTGCATCCAGGAATATCTCTTACGAGCAATTCCTGTTCCCGCTGCCCTACTCATTCCATCAGCTACATAAGAGACCAGGCGCATGGAAGGGTTTACAAGAGAATTTAGGGTAGTGAGTTGGGAAGTTGCTTTCTCTGAGACTCCCACAGCTACTGAACTCTGTAAAGTATCTCCTAGTTCTTTTAGGAGATCCCTTTGCAACTTTGTGAAATGTATTAAATAGTTCAATGATTGGAGAGCAAAAGTTGCTGAACTAAACATGCACTTACTATATCTGTCCATAATCCTAGAATCCTTGTTAGGAGGATGGATGGACATAGAAGTTTCTACCAGTTCCTTCTTGGTGGTTGCTGCCATCACCATAGCATCAACATGCACTCCTTTGGTCAGGAAGGTCTAGTCCTGGGGGAAAATTATAAATTTATTAGGCCTCCTAGGGACAGGCTCTATGGTATTCAGGGACTCCCACACCCTTTGAGAGGTTAGCTCAATTAACTCATCAAAGGGTGGAGACACCCAAGAGGTGGAGGGTTGAGACCCGAAAGCCTTCAGAAACACTGACTTATCATCAGTAGGGTTAAGGATCTTCCAGCCACCCCTCTGCTTAAGAATTTCCAGGATATCTGCGAAGGAGATATCCTCCAGGGGGGACTGTGGGGACCTTTCTGACTCATCTAAGTCAGTGTCTGAAGTGACGGATTCCTGTGGGGAGTCCAGATGCTTCCTCTTGCAAGGTCTCTTCCTGGGAACCTCTTCAGTGGAAGCTTCTGGAGAGTTCTTGGAAGAGCAGGCTCACCCAATGGGGCTTCCTGAGGCTCAGGGTCTCTATGCTTTAGATGGATGTGTGATGAATAGGTAGACACCGGTGCTCTTGGGGAAGGAGCTACTGGTTCTGATGGTGTGGTTGTCGGTGCGGACAACACCCTCCTCATAGCATCAAAGGCACCTTGGTTCCGATGCTAAGAAATCCCCGTATCTGAGGATATGGAAGATTCCCTCGGCAGCAGAACAGAGAGCTCCAAGCCCAAGGTTGGAGCCAAACGTACCTCAGCTGAGGCCCCGAGAGGCAAAAACTGAAACATCGGTCCGAATATCTTCCCTGGACCCAACTGGCGAATTACAGCTCCTAGACCCCTCGGTCAGCACCGAAGATGCCAGGGTTGTCGGGTCCAACAGGCCTGAAGTAGGCGTTGGGCCCAAAGGCTCCACAGTCATCATCTCCGAGCACTCCGGCTCTGAAACTTTGAGACTGATCGGAGGAGGAACAGAAGATGGCAAGGCAGATTTTGTTGGTTCTGAAGTCCCAGGGATCGACCTTGATAAAAGTTTGGCAAGCGCTGATGTCTGCAGAAACTTCCGCACCACACAATCCACATCTTTATCTGAGAGTCTTGAGGACTGGGAAGAGACTATGGAAGAGGCCACTGACTGAAGGATTGGGGACTTTAAAGTAGGAGATACCAGCTACAATACCGGGGACCTGCTCCTACAAGCAGTAACCACCTCTGGTACCAAAAGTAGTGGAGCCGAGGTAGGAGTACGAATCGGTTTTAAGGTCAATGAACCCTTTTTTGGCTCCGACCCAGTAGAAGACTTAGAAGACAAAGCCTTTGAAGATTTGAATGTCTTGTCTGGTGATTTGTCCTTATCCAATGATTCCTGAAAGGAAGACTTCAGTAATCCCATGGCTATCAGTTTACTCTTACGTTCATGAAGAACATGAGAGCTAAAAGAATGACAGATAGCACAGTTCTCCTGTAGATGAACTTCACCTAAACAATAAACACATTCTGTGTGACCATCTGTTATTGACATTTTTTTGTCCACATTTAGGACATTTTTTAAATTCAGATTTAGCTTTCTCTGGTAGAAACATGGCAGAAACTATCAACATCTCTACTTAAATTACCATAAAATACTTTAATAAAGTTTTGAACACACTATATGCACTACTATTCAAGAGAACACACACTACTATATAATATATAGCACTAATAAAAAAAAAACAGGGCCCTAACTTCTACAATATATGCAAAAAACACACACAGTACAAATTATAATTACTGCCCTAAAACTTGGGCTTAGGAACTAGTCTTAACACACCCTATGGGAAAGGAGAAAGAAATTCAAACAACCCTCTAACTTAAATGAATTGTTACAGTGCAGGTAAGAAGAAAAAAACAGCCTACAAAAAAAAACATGGCCACCAACAGCTAGCAAAAACACACACAAACTCTAAATTTTAATACTAACTACTTATCAAGATAGGAAAATGTATCTAACTACAAAAAACTAACTATCAAGTAAAACTATCACTTTTAAGTGAAAAATTAAACTTTTACTGGACAGAGCTTTCGAAGCACTCCCAATCTGTTGCAGTGGCAAATGAGATCTGAGGGAAGGACAAGGTGCATCATGGGATAGGGAGTGGGCCTCAATCTAGTTGAAGACCTCGAGCTTTTACAGTTGGCTGAGTCGGAGATGGGGATCGGCTCCGGAACCATCAGTAAGACTGTATGACATAGAACAACTTCACATCTGAAATTATTAATACCATACCTAAAACTACTGGAATTGTAAGACAATGAAAGCAAGACTACAGTAGGAAAATGCCACTTTGTTGTAGTGTCTGTAAAGCAAATCTCTGGGCCAAGTAAAGCATAATGACCTTGTCATAATCTAGTGTGGGTCTCCATTAGGAGGTGAGGCCCAACAGGGACAAAGTGGTCCAATTGGCCTAAGGCTGGCCCTGCCTGTACAATACTCCTACTCTTTGCTTATAGTAAACTGTCACACTAACTACTCATACCCACCTGCATCATCTTTCTGTCATACCTGCAGACTCATTACTATATTAAATTCCCATTGTGCTGCCTATCACATAGAAGTGCTCTCTAACACCTTTTATTTTCCTTCCCTTCATGTACTTCTTACCAAATCTCTTATTCCTACAATCACCACTGAATTATTCTGACCCCAAACATCTTTTACCCTCACTGTTTTGTCCACCTCAACTACGCCTACTCCACACTTATTAACCAGTCTCCTTACACACTCACTGCACACACTGATAGTTAATGCCACCCCTCTCCAGTCATCTCACATACCTCTGTACCTTCAACTAAATTACCTATAGTCACACTTCTCCCAGCCTGACATCCCCTCCTTCATACCTCCACTCACTCCCTTTTAATATAGGCTCTTTTTAAACCTGCCATCAACAAAATAAAACACCACACAATTTTCTCTGTGTACCTCTAATCCCTCAATATACTTTTCAACCATCTGTTCCTGTCAAACTCACACTCAGACCTCCAACTTTCAGCTTTTAACAATCTCCTTGTAACACCCATCCCATATACTTCAATCTGTCAGCTATCCAGCAAATCCCCAACCTTTTTCTCCAAATTGCACCCATGCACCAGACTTGTCTAACACTTTATATCTTCTCCATAGCTATTCTACACCTATCAAAATATTCCCCTGTCAACATCTTATCCTACCCCCTGTTCTGTTACTCACACATGTAGCATTGTTTCTTCAACAACTCCAAAACCTAGGATATAAATGTATTCACTTAAGACATGCTTAACCTACAATTCCCGGGTCTCCTCTTCAGGGAATGTAGGTTAGGCATGTCTTAAGTTATAGTTAAATAAAGCTGTTAATAATAATAATAATAATAATAATAATAATAATAATAATAATAATAATAATAATAATAATAATAATAATACAACTCCAAAAATCCCACTTTCAAGTATCAGATTTTCTAACTCAAAGTCAAACTCAGTATCATTTCCATATCACATCGAACCTAATCAGCTCATCCACAAATCACCTTTTCAAGCCAAACTATACCTTTTGCAACTCCATTCTCAGCAGACATGATAAGAAATAAAGTTGAAAAGCATTTTCCCCACAGAAGCCTTCCTTTCTCACATAACCTATGTGGAGACATTTATCCAAACCCAGCTCCCCTCCATCCTTCACTAAATGCTTGCCATATTACCATCACAAATTCATCTTGCTCATTAAGCCAAGCATCTAAATCTAAAAACCTGCAGCTTTATAGGATTAATCTCAGAAGCAAAAGAACAAAGTCCCAAACTTCTATGAGTAGATTGCTTGATACCCCCAGCCCCACCCCACATCATGGCCATAACTGAATCCTGGCTAAAACAAGATACAAAAAATGAGATCCTGGAAGGCTTACACAGAGTTTAAGAGTAGTGTAAGCCTCCGTGTAAGCCTCCTGATTCAGCAACAGCCCAAATCTCCGTGTAAGAGACAGCTAACACGTCTCTTACACGGAGTGGGCGTGGAAATGCTCAATACCTCATTTGCAGCTCCAAGATATGCAAATGAGGTATGTGAGCGATCCACGAAGCCCAAACCAGTCCGTGTAACGGACGTGTTAGCTGCAGAAATGTACTCAGATGACAACTGAGTACATTTCTGCAAAATTAAAAACGGAGCTATGTCAGCTCCAAATAAAGGGTGCATTTGTTACATTAAGCATGCCAATGGCCAAATATGTGGCCATTGGCATGAAAGTGTTGCAAAAAAGTTATATAACTTTTTTTTTTCCACGGGATTTATGTGTTTAACTGTAGCACACCCGCAAAACGGGTGCGCTACCTAAAACTGAAAACCGAAGCTTATAAGCCCACAATTGTGGGATTTATGTATTACATGAAATGTCAATGGAGGGACTTGCAGAGCAAAACAATATGGCCTCCGCTTAGTGGTTGTCAAGGGGAAGCTCCGTGTAAGATATGTAACTAAGCATTACTAGGCAATCCTATGTAAATGAGGGTTACAATACTGAATCACACTGCCACATAGGTAATGAGCACTTTCTGAGTAGTGTAAGAGTTAGAGATGGGGAGGAACAGAGTAAGAGGTAGGTGACATCACGGAGGGAAGGATAGAAAGAAATGTCCCAGATTGGAGGGCAATGTAAGGTAACAGATGACAGACAGACATCAGGGGAGGTGTGTCCCAACAGAACACTAGGAAAGTCAAGAAATTGAGGGTATACGCTATCCCAACACTCCAAGTTTCTTGATATATGTGCATGCGCGTGCAGCGTGTAAAGGCAGGTTCTACATGTGGGAGCGTGTTGCAAACTGTGTACAACGGTTTGCAGGCGCACGTGTAAGGCAGTGTGCGCGCGTTTTAGCATGAATCAGCCTAGCTAACACCGTGTAAGGATGTGTGCGCGCGTGTAAGTGACTGTGAGCGTGTTTAAGCTGGTGTGCACATTGCTCCCCCTCAGGAAACAGAGAGGAAGTAGGAAACAACCAAAATACAGGGAAACTGCCAGGGAATACTGCTGGAGTTAATTGGTGGAAACAATTGGAAGCAGGCAATTACACAGGCAGACTAGAAACCCAACCCAGCACTTAAAACACAACAGAGAGCAGTGCAGGCTGTTTCTCACAAGAGATACTGCCAGAAACTAAGCTATCAGAATTGAAAACTGAAAAAAGCTGAACTCAGAGCAGAAATGCTAGGGGCTGCCATAGCTGTTATAATCAGACATAGGTGAATTGCTGAGGGTGGTGATAATGCAGATGCTGACAGACAACCCAGAGTGAGGAGAAGGAGAAGAGTATACAGGCCCAGGGTCACCTACCATGGGTTACATGAGCTGGAGATAGTAGCGCTATAGAGTGGATAGAGAGCTCCTGCAGCAGATTGTTGAGCTGTGCAGGCCACGCCTCACACACAGAACCAACAGAGGGGAACCCATCCCAGTGGAAACCAAGGTATGTGTTGGCCTAAGAATACTAGCAACAGGTACCTTCCAGAGACCAACTGGCGATATGATGGGGATATCACAGGCATCAGCCTCCAGGGTACTGCACCAGTTCCTGGATGCCATGTCACCACATGTCAGTGATCATATATATGTCCCTAATGACCGTGAGGTTGTGGCCAGCAATATGCGTCTCTTCCAGCAAATAGCGGGATACCCTGAGGTGCTGGGTGCAATAGACTGCACGCACATACGCATCAAGGCACCAGCCGGTGAGCGGGGTAGAGTCTACATTAACCGCAAGGGATACCCCTCCATCAACTGCCAGGTCGTGTGTGATGCCCAGGGCATAATAATGAATGTGTGTGCTGGCTGCCCTGGGAGCTACCACGATTCCCACATCTGGCATCTGACGCAGCTGTACCAATCATTTGCCAATGGGTACTTCCCACACGGACACCTAGTGGGGGATGCTGGTTATGCACTTGAGCCGTGGCTGATGACACCCATCAGAAATGCACACACACCCGAACAGGAACGCCATAATGAGGCACAAACACGTAATATCATAGAGCGTGTGTTTGGGCTGCTCAAGTCACGGTTCCAGTGTCTGGACACGTCTGGTGGAGCTTTGCAGTACACACCAACTACATGTACCCAAATGATCATGATATGTGCTATGCTACATAATATGATCCCGCGGAAACAGCTGCAGCAGGACCAGCACAGGGCTGGGCCAAACATCCCCCCACCATTGCCAAGGCCACCACAGGCAGGGGGTGACTCGGAGGAGGAACAAACTGACCTTGTCCCAGTAGGCAGAAGGAGGCATGCCCAGTATGCCCTGGCCTTGGCAAAGAGGCAACGCATAGCACATATGCTTGGTCAGTAGGAACACTGGGACTGATACCCGCTCTGACTCACTCATACAGTAACAGGGATGCCTAACATGACACAACCTGCTTCCAAACGTACAGGGAGTGTAGTATGTGCATCCGACAGAGGCAGCCCTGCAGCACCACCCGAGGCATGAATGCCATGTGTTAAGTAATGTAATACCATGTATCATTGCACACCTGAGGACCATGACTAACATCCACCCTCACCAATCATAAACCACAAAAACACAAACCCACCTCATAGCTATCACAAGGGATAGGAACCTAGATGTAATGCTACCCAATGCCAAAGGTATAAACAGCAAGATGTGTGCAGTGTAAATGCACACAGTATAGGGAATGCACATATCAGTGCTGTAATAGAAAACAGGGTCAAAGCGCACATCAGCACCCTGACACTACCAGGGTCACACCTCATACAGTGATGTACATGTGCAAAAACATGGAACAAGATACAAAATGAGGGTGACTACCAATAAATGGCATGGATAACCACACAACCCTGTTGTTACCACAACAAGAAGCAACATGCATTAGCCATGGTCAAACACCAATGGCTAAAACTGACTACTACTATATAGCTTGCTGCAGACCACTGTCCTAATAGCAGCAACTGCCCCAGGCCTATGTTCACAGGTTCACAGGTTCATACTAGGCTATCTGCCCTAGGGCATTTATAAGCCTAGACCAGAGTTCCGTGGAGTCTGCCGCCCCTTCACTCTGACGGATAATTTGCCCATTATATTGCTGTGCCTCTGACAAGCAGTGATACTGAGGTTATCCCTGGGGCATATCTGCAATCTCCCATCCATTGATTAAGATCTCACTTGAACAAAGCCAGTGAGGTACTCAGCCTCACATGTACCAGGATGTTGTTCCACAGCATAGGGACTCTCTGGTTGAAGAATCTGTCCCTCCAGCACATCCTATTAATATCTGTGTTGAGGTTTAAATCTCCTGCCACTGTAGTTCTGATGGATGTAGAGGTCTTGAGGTGAAGCGTGTACATTAACTCAGGTTTGGACATGGCCTTGGATGTCAGGCACAGGTCACCTCTGAGCAGACGGTAAGTCACGGAATCAAGCTGGAATTCCTTCAGTCGGGCAGCATAAGAAATATGTTTGAGACCCTTTCTCCTCCTGTCGAGGAATTTGTGGGCCCATCCAATTGCCATAGGTGTCGGGTCATATACATGCTGAATGGGGCATTGCACTCAATCAATGGTCCGATGAGTGAAGAGTACAGGGGAACAATGACCTCCCTGGATCTAGATGTGAATCCCTGCATGATGAGGTGGGCAATGTAGAAGTTCTACCTAACTACCCTGGCAACGTGAGTGTCAAACAACAGGTTACTCTCAACCTGGGTGCCCAGGTCCCTGATAACCTCCTGTGTGCTTAGAGGATTGCCACCTACATGGGAACTAGTGGTAACCTTGTTCTTCCCAAAGGGTATGGCTATGCATTGTTTAGTGTTTAATGTAAGGCCATGGCTCTGGCACCAGTTATCCGTGTCTATGACACCCTTCTGAAGGATGTCTGTGTCAGATGGGTGTCCAACTATGGTTCCCAGTTTGCAGTCATCTTCAAACTTTGTCAGCCATAATCCTGCTGTGTTTGCTTGTACTTCTGAAAAGTAGATGCTGAGCAATAGTGGGCCCAGGACTGAGCCTGTGGGACACCACTTGTGACAGTTGTGGAGTGTGACATGGCACCAGCAAGTCTGAACCTGTCTGTTCTGTCACGTAGCCAGTTTGCAACCCATCTTGTGATGTATGGGTTCACATTTAAGCTGGTGATGTTTTCAATGATACCCGAGTGGGGTATTGTGTTGAAAGCCTTTGCCAGGTCAAGGTAGGCTGTGTGGAGTGCCTTGCCCTTGTCAATGGCCTTGGTGTCTGTTATGAAACAGTCAACCAAGTTTAAAAGGCATGATCTGCCCTCGACAAAGCCTAACTGGGTTGGATCTAATGTCTGCAAGTCCCCTATGTCCTCATCTATGACTTCCATTATGATCTTCTCCATAGCTTAGCAGACCCTGCTTGTCAAGCTGATGGGATGGTAGTTTCCGTGGTTGGTGGAGGCACCCCATGTGAAGTGGGTCCACCATTGACATATGCCACTCCTTGGGAACATATCCTGAGTTGAGGCTAAGATCAAACAGCTGCCCTGACTGTGGGTTTAATTCTTGAGTGAGTTCATGGAGCACAAAACCAGGGACACCATCTGGTCCCATGGATGCTGTGTTCTTTCCCTTGGATAGAGCAGTTCCCACCTGAGCATTTGAGATGTTTGGGGGGCTACAATCCTCTTTCATACATATCTCTCCAGTTGTGGTGGAGGGGTGGGGGGAGAAATCTGCACTGAACCTGTCAGCCAGTATGTTGGCAATGTCTGTAGGTTCAGTGATATTTACAGCATTCTGAGCCTATTCTGAGCATATCTGGGAGTTTCCTCCCAGGTGTGTAACGTATGTATAAAAGGCCTCATGGTTGTCCCGTGAGCCCTTAGTGGGTTTCCTCCCAATATTCGCCTTGGATGATTTCATGGGGGAACTCAGTGTTTCACCTATATTGAGCAGGGGTGTCTACCCTTCCACAGATATCGCTCTATCTTGTAGTACCTCCTTCCTTGTGTTGTAGTGCTTGTTTATGGCTGAGGTCCACCACACTGGACGCTTGCCTCTGGTACAATGAGTCTGTGTTTTGTTTGGGATTGCCTCATCCATGCAGTCCTGAAGGTGCTGGTAGAAGGCAGTTGTAAGTGATACAGTGGCTTGGGTAATGGTGTCTGCTGGCTTGGGGGTTTGGAAGAGACCACAACAGTCATTAGAAGTGTGTAGTCGGCTTCTGAGAAGTTCTGCACTGTGGTATTTTCTATCTGGGGTGGGGTGGGATGTGGACTTCCACTGAGAGTAGGTTATGATCTGATCTCACCAATGATGGGTATACCTCTGGTGTTGAACATTGTGAGCCCATGTTTGTGATGATGAGATCTACTATGTTGTCTCCTCTTGTGGGGATGGTGACTAGTTCTTCCATGGCATGTGAGTGTATGAACTCTAGGAACCTGTGGGCTAGAGTGTTGTGGCTGTAGTACTGATCCCAGTCTATATTTGGATAGTTGGGATCACCCAGTGTGATGGTGTTTGCAGGTACATGTATCCCCGCCACTGTTTTCATGAAAGCTCTGTGAGGTACCTGAGTTTCAGAGGATGGCCTGTAGCATGCTACAAACTGCAGAGCAGTCTTGCCTATGGTTAATTGCACCCGGATGGTGTCCAATGCATCGTGTGTTGCCACCAACCATGAGGTGAGGGTGTCCTTGATGAATATTGCTATTGCCACCCCTCATAGTGGTAATATGTGTACTGCATAGATACGAAATATTGTGCCTCTGACTTAGTAGTGACACATTATGACCACCTTACATAATTGAATAATGTGACTATGCCTCTGTCTAGTCTGTGCCCCTGTCCACATGCAGCTGTCCAGATGTCTCTTGAAGAGAGTCAGTGAGGTACTCTGTCTAACATGAACTGGGATACTCTGCTAGAGTTTGAGATGCCTCTGAGTTATGACTCTGTCCCTTCAGCATGTCCTATACATGTATGTGCTGAGGTTCAAATCTTTAGCTCCCATGTTTCTGGTGGATGTGGATTGCTTGCAGTGGAGCATGTCTACCAAATCCTGATTGGACATGGTCTTGTATGTCAGGCATAGGTCACCTGTACGTATGTGGTATGACACTGAAAAACGCTTGTTTTTAGTTATTCTGGAAGTATATGACATGTGTTGTAGATCCCTGATCTTCATGGTAAGGTACTTGTGGGGTCTCTCCAGCTGCTGCAAGTGCTGGTTGAGGTACATACCAAATGGGGCGTTGTATTCAAGCATGGGCCTGATAAGGGAGAAGTATAGTGGTACAATGACCTCCTATGGTCTGGATGGAATACCCTCCATGATAAGGTGGCCAAGATAGAAAGTCTGTCAAACAACTTTGGCAACATGGGTGTCAAATGAGATGTCACTATCTACATGTGTCCCCAGCTGTCTGATTTGTTTCCTGTACTCATTGGGTTGCTGTCTATGTACAGATCTGTGGGTACTGTGTTCCTCCCAAAGGGATGGCTACACATCAGTTGCAGTCAGTTTCAGGCCATGAGTCCAGCACCAGCTATCTGTCTGTGTGACGGCAGTCTGTAGGATGTGTGTGCTGGCTGATGTATTCACTATGGTGCCCAGGTTGCAGTCATCTGTAAACTTTGTCAGCCACAACCCTCCTATGTTTGCTTTCACATCTGAAAAGTAAATACCAAATAAGAGAGGTCCCAGGACACAACCTTGTGGGACACCACTTGTGACTGGCTTCGAACCTGACAAGGCACCTGCAATGTTGACATTATGGGTTCTGTTTCTGAGCCATTTTGCAACCTATGCTGTGACATATGGTGTTATATTTCAGCTGTTGAGCTTGTCTATGAGGCCTGAGTGGGGTATTGTGTCAAAGGCCTTAGCCAAGTGCAGGTAGGTTGTGTGGACTGTGTAGCCCTCATCAACGGCTCTACTGACAGTTTCAAAGTAGTCAACTTGGTGCAAAACGCAGGATCTGCCCTGTACAAAGCTGAATTGGGTGGGATCAAGGGTCTGTAGGACACCAATGTCTCTGTGTGGAAGCTCCATAATGACCCTTCACAAAGCTTTGCAGACAAGGCTGTTTAAGCTTGTGTGGTGTTAGCTGCCAGGGTCTGTGGAGGCATCTCCTTTGTGGAGTGGGACCACTGTTGCCGTACGCCAGTGTTCAGGTACAGATCCTGTAGCAAGGCTAAGGTTAAATAGCATCTGCATATACAGGTTTAGCTCCATCTGTAGTTCACATAGCATGCAACTGGGGATACCATCAGGTCCCATTGATGCTGTGTACTGCCTTTGCTGACTGCTCTCACATGGACATCCAGGATGACAGTGAGGTTACATACAGCTGTGATAACTATCATGTTTTGGGGGTGAGGGAGGGGGTACATTGCACTGAACTGGTCTGCCAGGGTGTCAGTAATATCTGTCAGGTCCCTGGAATATAAGTTGTTGTGTACCAAATCTGAGCATATATGAGGGTTCCCACCCAGGCGTCAGACATAACTGAAGAAAGCAGTGTGGTTACCTTCATCGCCTGTGGTGATTTATGTCCCCAAGTTGAACTTGGGTGTCTTTATGTGAGAATGTAGCTTTCTACTACTGCTGATCACAGCTGCCTTACATTCTGGAGATGTAGCTCTGTCTTGCATTAGTATCCTTCATCTGTTATACAGTTCGTTTATGGCTGGGGTCCACCAGACAGGCCACTTTCCTTGGTGGTGAGGGTCTCATTCTCATTTGTGATTGCATGGTCCATGCTTACTCGGAGATGTCCGTAGAAAGTGTCTGTGCAGGAGTCACCATTGTGTGTTGTGGTTTCCACTGGCCCAGTGGGCTTAATGGATACCATCTCAGTCCGAAGAAGTGTGAAGTCAGCTTCTGAGCTGTTTGTCACTATACCCTGGTATCATACTAGCACTGACACAGGTGTAGACAATTCCCCAGAATCCATCAAACAAAATGGACATGCAGGCTTACAGATGCCCTAGGGGGGTAGCCTAGTATGAACCCATTATGATACAGATTGTACAGGACACTACAGATAACCCCAAGGCTGTTGCAAATGATGGTAGTAAGCATGTTGTTGATTCCTGGATATGCTCCGGATCACACAGATATTACAAACAACATACCAGACACACACAGGTATGGCCAACATACATCCTGACATGTGCAGTGCAATCCCCATAATGCCAAATACCTTCCCCAGCAGACTGCCGCCTCCCTGACATTATGTCACCCTTACCACAGGAATGCACCCAAAGAGCAGTGTACAACAACAGTGGGTGTTCTCAACAAAGGTGTCTCCTGAATGGATAGTAAAAACAACCACCACAGAATCATGAGAGGTTTGGTCTGCACAGCTATGGAAAGGACCAGCATGTACCACAGACATAATGATATTGTGGATCTATTGACACCCGACCCTACCCAGTGTGGGTTTACAAAGTGCAGACCCCACCCCTAAACATGTGTGACTCAGTTGAAACAGTACTTGAAGTCAGTGATGAGGGCAATGTGGTCCACACAGTGTAGCTGGACCTTGCAAAGCCTTCTGTACAATACCCTATGTGTTCCGTATATATTTGCTCACCAGCTGATATATACACCCCAATGTCATGAGAGGGGTTGCAAACCAGACCAACGACAGAACTGACATGGTCAGACATGCAGCAGCCATGTCAGACTACAAACCACATATAACAGGCATCCCACAAAGCTTGGTCCTGGGACCTTCACCATCTGGTATATATGCCCCATAGGTACAGGCCAACAAGTAAGGACTGTGCTGGAACATGTTTGTAGAGGACAACAAGCCGCCTGACATATCCGATACACCAGCTGACACAAGCATCCAATAAAAGGGCCACATAGAAACAGACAACTGGTGCCATAGCCATGTCAGCATGTTAAATGGTGAAAACAGTATAGTCAGCCTCTGTGGATATCCAGAAAGTGACCACCAATTCCCACATAGGTGTCGACCCATGACATACCTAACATGTAATGCCAGAATGGGGGACACAAGGTGATAGATATCCTGCATTGGACAAAAATGTGGCTGTAGGGTTAACAGAAACAATCCGTATACCAACCTAATCATGAGGGTTATGACATCTAGCTAACGGCAGGTCATTGTGGTTTTGCAGTTATCTTTCAGCAGCATTACAAATGACCACAACAGCGCCTGTGGGTGTACCTCAGCAGATACATTCAGCAACTGTAAAGTCCACAACAGTACCTCACCAGGAGTATCAAAGAGCTGGAACACATGTAATGTGTCGCCTGATTAAACAGAATTCAGCTCCACACACTGCCATGCTGGCCACCCAGACACAAGCTGTGCCTGATGTAGAAAGCCATGTCCAAGCTGGCGGCAATGCACATGCCGTACCTTGTACAATGTGAATGGCAGGGAGATGTGCACATGAGGGACCTGAACCCCAGCACTGACATACATAGGACAAGCTGTACTGCATTATCCATAACACAGAAGCCACCCCCACGCATGAGTAAACTACCAGTACAGGTTATCCATAGAGTCACTCATTGATTCTACTCAACAGGGATCCTAACGAGTGGATGGGAGATGGTAGGTATACCCTGGGTATCAATGTTGTGTCACAGGTAGACAGAGGCACAGTATACAAAACAAGACATATGTCATGTCAAACTGCACTTACGATGTGTTGATGGACAAACACACTATCCAATAAGCATTAGAAATGGCCTTGGGCACATCGGTAGTGTTTGCCAATGTACACCCATGTTGTGGAATACACTACTGATGTTGGATGAGGCCGTTGTAAGTAGTTCACATATGAACATAATGCAACATGGTCAGATAGGTTCATAGGTTCATACTAGGCTATCTGCCCCAAGGCAGTTCTAAGCCTAGCCCAGAGTCTGGTTGCGTACGCCACCCCTTATATGGAAACAGTACTGTGCCCATTAGTTGGACGTGCCTGTCTCCAGCAGTGACACAGTGACGATCCCGGGGTAAACCTATGATTTCCCATCCACAGGTCAGGATACCTCTTGAACAGAGCCAGCAAGGTGCTGTGACTCACATGGACCGTGATTGTATTCCACAGCATAGGAGTCTCCGAGTGATAAATCCACCCCTCCAACATGTCCAATGTACATCCCTGCTATGGTGTAAGTCACTTGCACTAGTGGTTCAGGTGGATCTGACGATTTTGAGGTGGAGCATGTCCATTAATCCCTGGTTGGACATGCTTGCATGTCATGCACATGTCACCTGTAAGCAGACAGTATGTGACTGAATAGAGCTGTAGTGTCTTCAATCTGGCAGCATATGACAGATGTTGGAGACCCTTTATCCATTTGTTGGAGGACATTCAGGGTCTCTCCACTTGCTGCAGATGTCAGGTGAGATACATCCAGATAAGGCAGTGTACCAGATCACCGGTCCGATAAGTGAAGAGTACAGGGGAACAATGACCCACTAGATCTGGATGTGGATCCCTTCCTGATCATGTGGACAATGTAGAAGGTCCTACTAGCCACTTTAGCAATGTGAGTGTCATCAGAACAGTGACTGTCAACCTGGGTCCCCAGGTCCATGATAACCTCCTCTGTGCTTAGAGGATTGCCACCTATATGGTAGCTTGGGGTTACCTTGCTTTCCCTGAAGGGTATGACTACACATGTTTTGCAAGTTGACTTCAGGCCATGGCTCTGGCACCAGCTATCAGTGTCCGTGAGTCCCTTCTGAAGGATATCCGTGTCTGATGCACTGTCCACTATGGCACCCAGTGTGCAGTCATCTGCAAACTTTGTCAGCCAAAGTCCTCCCATGTTGGCCTGTACTTCTGAGAAGTAGATAACAAACAATAGGGGGCCAAGGACTGAGCCCTGTGTGAGACCACATGTGACTGGCCTGGTGTCTGACATAGTGCCAGCAACTCTAACCCTGTGGGTCCTGTCCGTCAGACAGTTTGCAACCTGATCTTGTGACATATGGGTGTACATTTCTGTTGGTAGGGTTTCCTACAATACCTGAGTGGGGTATTGTGTTGAAAGTGTTTTCAAGGGCAAGGTAGGCTCTATGGACTGCCTTTCCCTCATCAATGTCCTTAGTTACTGTTTTGATAATGTCAACCAAGTACAAAAGGCATGACTTTCCCTTGATCAACACAAACTGGGACAGGTACAATGTCTGCATGTCCCCCATATCTTTCTTTATGAGCTCCATTATGATCCTCTCCATAGCTTTGCAGACTACACTTGTTAAGCTTATGGGGCAGTAATTACCAGAGTCCATAGAGGCACTGCCTTTGTGCAGACGTGCACAACTGGACCCTAAAGAGGCTGTTGTGCACAGTATGGAAATGTAAATCAGTGATAGGACTAAAGCCCAGGATACTGCCCACCACAGTGACAGTACTGAACCACTACACTATACAGTACTACAGTGCTAGGTCAGTAGGAATGGATGTTAACAATTGTATGCAAAGTATCCCATGCAAAACCTGCAGGCACAGTATAATCCCTGTTGTGTTCACAGGAAGCATCTGGACAGTAACTACACAACATGTCACAGAACACACAACCTTAAACAGGAGTTATTTTTTGGAGTTCACACTCATCCACAACTGTGATGGGCTGCATAGTTCAACATATGGAAAGCTCACACTGGGCATGCTCACACACTTTGATAAATGAGACATCATTCACACAACATGCCATGGGAAGGCTGAACTGGGCATGCTCACACACTTAGTTCAAATGTTCCTCTTAACAACTGTGAAAACACACCACAGGATGCACATTCCCCATTCCAAACAATGAAGATGTCAGCACCCTATAAGTAGATCAGTAGAAATGCTACCTCCCAGTAATCCGAATAGCGCTCTGCTAATGCGTCTGTCTCTAGTGTCATAACATAGTTAGGTAGGGGTTTGAATCCAGCAAGTGGCATGTGTGTGTGTGAATGGGGGTAAGTGTGTATGAGAAGAACATCCCTTTTGGCAACTGTGGAAACACACCACAGGGAGCTCATTCCACTTTCTAAACACTGATGATGTCAGCACCCTATAAGTAGATCAACTGAAATGAAATCTCCCAGTAATGCGAATAGCGCGCACTGCTAATACATCCGTCTCTAGTGTCATAACATAGTTAGGTAGGGGTTTGAATCCTGCAAAGGGAATGTATGTGTGGTAGTATGAGTGGGGTTTGTGTGTGTGCATAACGCTGTGGAGAGAAAGTGCCGTTTGCCAACTGGGAGAACACACTACAGGGTGCACATCCCTCTTCGTAAACACAGATGATGTCAGCACCCTCTAAGTACAGCATTGGAAAAGATTGCTCCTACAAATGCAAATAGCACACTCTGCTAATGTGTCTGCCTATAGAGTCATAACACATCTAGGTAGAAGTTTGGATCTTGCAAATGGAAAGTATGTGTTTTACTGTGGGTGGGGTTGGTGTGTGTGCACAATGGTGGGGGTGGGATGTCTCTTTTGCCAAATGGGGCTATGCACTGCAGGGTGCACATTTCCCTTAACAAACAGTGATGTTGACAGCACCCTGTACAAACAGAACAACAACACAGAAGGTGTTGGTACCAATGATGCATGTAAGGTTACACTTCAACTAATGTCCACAAAACAAAGTAGGATAAACAAATGCTCCTTTTATTCTATCCAAACAACATGGCAACAGACAACTGCCACTACTCAGTATAGTGCTACATGCTACTGTAACATGCAGATGTACCAGAATATACCTAGATAGTGTTTTGAAGCCTGAATGTGGCAAGTGTGTGGATGTGGGATGTTACTGTGTGTGCATTTCCGTATGGAAAACATGTTTGAGATATTGGCAATATTGTTGCAGACAGCTTAGGTGCAGATATCCCCCCCCCCATTCTCCTACACAAGTGGAATTAGTTATCACAGATGACTGTAACCTCCCTATCCTCTCACATGTCCAGGTGAGGGCCCCCTCAACATTGCAGGACACATAGCATCACTGTTACAGAATGGTATCCCTGGATGTGTGCTACATTCACCCCTGGAGGACATGGCACCACATTACAGAGTAATACTACTCCCTGGCCATACTACAGGATGTGTACCTGAAGAGTGCCATACAGACACAGTGGTCCCACACCAATGAGGAGTAACCTCTACTGACCCTGGTATCTACTGCATCATATGCACAACTGGCCTTCTGTTCTAAGCTACGGAAGTTTCACGTATGGGCAACATGTACAGCAATATTACATATGTATATATTTCAGGACTATGCACACAAAACCTATCTCATGGACAGAGTTATAGATAGTGAACTATGATACATTTAGAGGTGTCACAGTAAACACAGTATTAACCTGCTACTTTGCATTACCTGTGTTTGTGGCAGCTGTTGCTGTGTCAGTGGTGCTTGCTTGCTGCTTGCTGTTTGCTACTCATGGTTTTGCTGCTGGCTGTCTGTGTATTATCTCTTCTCTCTCTGTCTCTCTCTCTCTCTCTCTTTCTCATTAGGTTTGTGCAATGACTGTATTGCATGAGTGGAGTGTGTGTACTGAATACTTTTGTAGGTATCTGCATAGGTCCATGTGATGGCCCCTGCACCAATTGTAAGGCAGCATTTGCTAATTGCATGCAGCCAGGTGTGTGTTGATTGCATGTCTCACTGTGATTTCAGGACACTGCTATAAAAAGGTATGTGAGATAGGCGTTGCCCTTTCAGATTGTAGGGTGTGGACCATGCTGGTATGCTGTTGACAGTGTTCTGTGAGTGTGAAGGTTAGTATGGGAATCCAGTGATTTGGCCATTAAAACTTTACCTCACATGCTTTGGATGGTACATCTCCTATATTGCCTTTATACTAATTCCTACTATTGACTGTTATATTTATTTTAGCAGAGTGATTTTGTATGGCTGTCATGGCTTAGTGGTAGGTCATACAGACTAATGTTACCAAGGTCCTGGGTTTGAGACTGGCAGTGGGAATTTATTTTTGTCTCCATACTTTCAAAATGAGTACAAGACCTGTAAATCAAAGTGCCATAAAGGCACTTTTAAGCACTTTAAACCAGGTCTGCACTCGTTAGCAGAAGGAGGCGTGTCCAGTATGACCTGGCCTTGGCAAAGAGGCAACGATAGCACATATGCTTGGTCAGTAGGAACACTGGGACTGATACCTGCTCTGACTCACTCATACAGTAACAGGGATGCCTAACATGACACAACCTGCTTCCAAACGTACAGGGAGTGTAGTATGTGTATCCGACAGAGGTGGCCCTGCAGCACCACCTGAGGCATGAATGCCATGTGTTAAGTAATGTAATAACATGTACAATATGCACACCTGAGGACCCCAACTAACATCCATATCCACGCATATGACCCTCATGGAAACAGCTGCACGTCATACAGTGATGTACATGTGCAAAACATGGAACAAGATACAAAATGAGGGTGACTAGCAATAAATAGCATGGATAACCACACACCCATGTTTGTACCACAACAAGAAGCAACATGGAATAGCCATGGTCAAAAACCAATGGCTAAAACCGACTACTACTATATAGCTTGCTGCAGACCACTGTCCTAATAGCAGGAACTGCCCCAGGCCTATGTCCATAGGTCCATAGGTTCATACTAGGCTATCTGCCCTAGGGCATTAATAAGCCTAGCCCAGAGAGTTTTGTGGCTTCTGCCACCCCTGCAAGTTGATGGATAATATGCCCATTATTTTGCTGTGCCTCTGTCAAGCAGTGATACTGAGGTTATCCCTGGGGTATACCTGCAATCTCCCATCCATTGGTCACGATCTCACTTGAACAAAGCCAGTGAGGTGCTCAGCCTCACATGTACCAGGATGTTGTTCCACAGCATATGGACTCTCTGGGTGAGGAATCTGTCCCTTCAGCACATCCTATTAATATCTGTGTTGATGTTTAGGTCTCCTGCCCTTGTAGTTCTGATGGATGTAGAGGTCTTGAGGTGAAGCATGTTCATTAATCCTGGGTTGGACATAGCCTTGTATGTCAGGCACAGGTCACCTCTGAGCAGACAGTAAGCGACTGAATACAGCTGGAATTCCTTCAGTCGGGCAGCATAAGAAATGTTTGACACCCTTTCACCTCCTGTCGAGGAATATGTGGGCCCATCCAATCTGAATGGGGCATTGTATGCAATCATTGGTCTGATGAGTGATGAGTACAGGGAACAATGACCTCCCTTGATCTAGATGTGAATCACTGCATGATGAGGTGGCCAATGTAGAAGGCCTTCCAAACTACCCTGGCAATGTGAGTGTCAAACAAAAGGTCACTGTCAATCTGGGTGCCCAGGTCCCTGATAACGTACATTGTGCTTAGAGGATTGCCACCTAGATGGGAAGTAGTGGTAACCTTGTTCTTCCTGAAGGGTATGGCTATGCATTGTTTAGTGTGTAATGCAAGGCCATGGCTGTGGCACCAGTTAGCCATCTCTATGAGACCCTTCTGAAGGATGTCTGTGTCAGATGGGTTTCCAACTATGCTTCCCAGTTTGCAGTCATCTTCAAACTTTGTCAGCCATAATCCTCCTGTGCTTGCTCGTACTTCTGAAAAGTAGATACTGAACAAATGTGTGCCCAGGACTGAGCCCTGTGGGACACCACTTGTGACAGCTCTGCAGTGTGAACTGGCACCAGCAACTTTGACCCTGTGTGTTCTGTCACTTAGCCAGTTTGCAACCCATGCTGTGATGTATGGGTTCACAATTAAGCTGGTGATGTTTTCAATGATACCTGAGTGGGGTATTGTGTCGAAAGCCTTTGCCAGGTCAAGGTAGGCTGTGTGGACTGCCTTGCCCACATCAATGGCCTGGGTGAGTGTTTTTAAAAAGTCAACCAAGTTTAAAAGGCATGATCTGCCCTTGACAAAGCCAAACTGGATTGGACCCAATGTCTGCAAGTCCCCTATGTCTTCATTTAGAATTCCCATTATGATCCTCTCCATAGCCTAGCAGAACAGGCTTGTCAAGGTGATGGGATGGTAGTTTCTGGGGTTGGTGGAGGCACCCCCTTTGTGAAGTTGGTCCACCATTGCTGTATGCCACTCCTTGGGAACATATCCTGAGGTGAGGCTAAGATTAAACAGCTGCCCTAACTGCGGGTGTAATTACTCATTGAGTTCATGGAGCACACAACTGGGGACACCATCTGGTCCCATGGATAAAGTGTTTTCTGCCTTGGATTGAGCAGTTCCCACCCCAGCAGTGGAGATGTTTGGGCGGCTACAATCTTCTGGTGTACATACCCCCCCAGTTGGTGGGGGGGGAGAAATCTGCACTGAACCTGTCAGCCAGTATGTTGCCAATGTCTGTAGGTGCAGTGATATCAACATCATTCTGAAATAAGTCTGAGCATATCTGGGAGTTTCCTCCCAGGTTTCAAACATAGGTAAAAAAAGGCCTCATGATTGTCCCTGGAGTCTTGAGTGGGTTTACTCTCTAAACATGCCTCGGATGATTGTATGGGGAACCCAGTGTTTTACTCACAATGAGCAGGGGTGTCTTCCCCCCTACGGATTACACTCTATCTTGTAGTAGCTCCTTCCTTGTGTTGTACAGCTTGTTTATGGCTAGGGTCCACCAGACTGGATGCTTGCCTGTGGTACAAAGAGTCATTATTATTTGGGATTGCCTGAACCATGCAGTCCTGGAGGTGCTGGTAGAAGGCATATCTAAGTGATACAGTGGCTTGGGTAATGGTGTCCGCTGGCCTGGGGCCTTGAAAGAGACCACACCAGTGCTCAGAAATGTGAAGTCGGCATTTGACAAGGTCTTCACCGTTTCTTTTCCCATCTGGGGTGTGGATGGGATGTGGACTCCCACTGAGAGTAGTCCATGATCTGATCTCAGCAATGATGGGTATACGCCTGGTGTTGAAGAGTGTGACCCCATGTTTGTGATGATGTGTTCTAGTAAGTTGCCTCCACTTGAGGGGATTGGGACCAGTTGTTCCATGGCATTTCAGTGTATGAACTCTTGGAACCTTTGTGTTAGAGTGTTGTGGCATGATTAGTGATCCCAGTCTATATGTGGATAGTTGGAATCATCCAGTAGGATGGTGTTTGGAGATACATTTATCCCCTTCAGTGTTTGCAGGATAGCTGTGTGAGGTACCTGAGTTTGAGCGGGTGGCATGTAACATGCTACAAACTGCAGAGCAGTCTTGCCTACGGTCACTGGCACCTGGATGGTCTCCAATGCATCGTGTGTTGCCACCAACCATGAGGTGAGGGTGTCCTTGATGAATATGGAGACCCACCATCCTTCTTGGTGTTGTCGGGATGCTGGTGCCGGAATGCATGAGATGAGGTAACACCCGATAGTGCCGGGGTGCTGTCAGAAACTGTGAACCAGGTTTCAGGCACAGCACAGACATCAATGTGCTACATACTGAGAAGGGCATAGAGTGTGTGCAGCTTGAGGTAGAGACCTTGGGCATTGAGCAGCATTAGCCTTAGTGTCTTTCCTTTACTGTGTTCTAGGGTGGTAGGTGTAGAATCTGAATCTTGCATAAAAAGGCACAATGGGGTGGCAAGAGCATCATCTCAAATCCGGAAGCCCAGGGTGACAGGTGCAAGCCATCCCTTGCAAATCACCATGGCCTGTCCAGCATCTCATCCCAGGCAGACCGACATTGGACCCCTTAGAATGACACCATAGTCTAAGCAAAATACTGCAGCTGATCATCTTGTCTCTGTTTATGTGGCATCATACTTGGTGAAGGTAGGATACTGCCGAAGGTCAGGGTCATACCTGCCTGGCCTACATAATCAGAGGGATCCTCTATGTCTCTTTCCATGTAGTCCAGGGAGGTACATCTCAGGTCGTTCACACCAGCATGGATTATGACTGGGTCAGACCTGTACTTGCAGTTTAGTGACCTGAGTGCTTGCATTATGCGGTGGATTCCAGTACCCGATAGGCAGCTTACTGTGACCTCCTCTGTACCTGATCTGGTGAGTGGGACATCAGTGTGTCTGACTATGGAGTCACCTATGACAAGTGTGTCTGGCATTGTGTTTGGCCTTAAGGGCTGTGACTCTTTGGCACACCGACTCTGTGGTCAATGTGTTGCATGTGCTGTGCCCTGTGGAGGCAGTTGTGTGAGTGTCTGCTGTGGTGGCCACCGCCATCTGGTAGACCTCTGATCAGAGCCTCCGAGTGTCTCTGTGTGTCTATGTGTATGATCTTAAGTGTGACAGTGCCATGTGAGACTGGATTAAAGATGTGTGTGTGGTTACCTTCACCTCTCTCCAGTCTTGCTAGTCCTATGCTGAGAGAGCTCAGCCTCCACTTTGGCTATATAGTTGCATCTCTCACATGTATGTGTGTTTTATGGCAGAAGGAGAGGGTTGTCAGTGTACATGAGGCAACTGTAACAGTGCCTCAATATTCCCAGGTTCACCAGCTGAGCAGGACAGGACACTAGCAACTGATCCCTAGACATGCTAGAAGGAATAGACAAAACAATGTTGGAATACAGGGAGATATCAAGACCCCCAAGCCACATCATACTGTTTGATTGACAATAGCTACACATACACTGGTGTTTCATAGTGTCATAGTGTACTACTAGGCTATCTGCCCTAGTGCATGTATAAGCCTAGCCATAGTGATGTGGCTATTGCCACCCCTTATAGTGGTAATAAGTGTACAGAATAGATTCTGACTATTGTGCCTCTGACTTAGTAGTGACACATTATGACCCCTTACGTCATTGAATAACATGACTGTGTCTCTGACTAGTCTGTGCCTCCGTCTCATATGCAGTTGTCCAGATGTCTCCTGAAGAGAGTCAGTGAGGGACTCTGTCAAACATGAACTGGGATACTCTGCTAGAGTGTGAGATGCCTCTGAGTTATGGCTCTGTCCCTCCAGCATGTCCTATACATGTATGTGCTGAGGTTCAAATACTCAGCTTTCATGGCTCTGGTGGATTTGGATTGCTTGCAGTGGAGCATGTCTACCAAATCCTGATTGGACATGGGCTTGTATGTCAGGCATAGGTCACCTGTAAGTATGCGGTATCACACTGAACAAAGCTGGACTTCCTCTATTCCGGAAGCATATGACATGTGTTGAAGAACCCTGATCTTCATGGTAGGTACTTTACGGGTGCAAAGGTGCAAAAGGCAGGATCTGCCCTGTACAAAGCTGAACTAGGTGGGAACAAGGGTCTGTAGGTCAGTAATGTGTCTGTGTAAGAGCTCCATGACTCCTCCCATATCTTTGCAGACAAGGCTGGTTAAGCCTGTGTGGTGGTAGTTGCCATGGTCTGTGGAGGCATCTCCCTTGTGGAGTGGGACCACTGTTGCCGTATGCCAGTGTTCAGGTACATATCCTGTAGCAAGACTAAGGTTAACTAGCAGTTGTATATATGGGTCCAGACCCTTCTGGAGTTCACATAGCATGCAACCGGAGACACCAGCAGGTCCCATGGATGCTGTGTACTTGTCTTTGCTGAGTGTGGCTCTCACATGGACATCCAAGATGACAGTGAGGTTACATACAGCAGTGATAACTATCTTGTTTTGGGGGTGAGGGAGGGTACATCGCACTGAAGCTGTCCGCCGAATGTTGCCAATATCTGTCAGGTCACTGGAATATATGTTGTTGTGTACCAACTCTGAGCATATCCGAGGTTCACAACCAGGTGTCTGACATAACTGAAGAAAGCAGTGTGGTTACCTTCATTGTCTTTGGTGATTTATGTCCCCAAGTTGACCTTGCAAGTCTTTATGAGATAATGTAGCTTTCTACTAGTGCTGATCACAGCTGTCTTCCCTTTTGGAGATGTAGCTCTGTCTTGCATTAGTAACCCTCATCTCTCATACAGTTTGTTTATGGCTGGGGTCCACCAGACAGGACACTTTCCCTTTGTGGAGAGGGTCCTGTTTTCATTTGTGATTGTATGGTCCATGCTGTCTGACATCTAGCTAAGGGGAGGTCATTGTGGTTCTGCAGTTATCTTTCATCAGCATTAGAAATGACCACAACAGCCCCTGTGGGGTGTACCTCATGCACACACATCCAGCACCTGTAAAGTCCACAACAGTACCTCACCAGGAGTATGACAGAGCTGGAACACATGTAATGTGTAGTCTGATTAAACAGAGTGCAGCTCCACACACTGCCATGCTGTCCACCCAGATGCAAGCTGTGCCTGATGTAGAAAGCCATGTCCAAGCTGGAATCAATGCACATGCTGCACCTTGTACAATCTGAATGGCAGGGAGCTATGCACATCAGGGACCTGAACCCCAGCACTGACATATATAGGACAGGCTGTACTGCATTATCAAAACACAGAAGCCACCCCACACATGAGTAAACTACCAGTACAGGTTGTCCATAAAGACACTGGTTGAGTCCCCTCAACAGGAATCCTAATGAGTGGATGGGAGATGGGAGGTTTACCCTGGGTATCAATGTTATGTCACAGGTAGACAGAGGCACAGTATACTAAACAAGACATATGACATGTCAAACTACGCTTACAATGTGTTGATGGACAAACACATTCTCCGACTAGCATTAGGTCAAGATACCTCTTGAACACAGCCAGCAAGGTGATCTGCCTCAAATGGACCAGGATTGTATTCCACAGCATAGGGAGTCTCCAAGTGATAACTCCATCCCTCCAACATGTCCAACATACATCCCTGCTAAGGTGTCAGTCACCTGCACTAGTGGTTCAGGTGGATCTTCTGAGTCTGAGGTGGAGCATGTCCATTAATCCCTGTTTGGACATGGCCTCGCATGTCAGGCACATGTCACCTCTAAGCAGACAGTATGTGAGTGAATAGAGTGTGAGTGTCTTCAATCTGGCAGCATATGACAGCTGTTGTGGTTCCTTGATCCTTTAGGTGGGGTCAGTCAGGGTGTCTCCAATTGCTGCAGATGTTGGGTGAGATACAGCCAGAATAGGGCATTTGACTCGATCACCGGTCTGATAACTGAAGAGTACAGGGGAACAATGACCCACTAGAGCTGGATGTGAATCCCATCCTTATCAGGTGGGCAATGTAGAAGGTCTTCCTAGCCACTTTAGCAATGTGAGTCTCAGAAGAATGGCGAATGTCAACCTGGGTCCCCAGGTCCATGATAACCTCCTCTGTGCTTACAGGATTGCCACCTATATGGTAGCTTGGGGTCACCTTGCTTTTCCTGAAGGGTATGTCTACACATGTTGTGCACTCTGACTTCAGGCCATGGCCCTGGCACCAGCTATCAGTTACTGTGAGTCCCTTCTGAATGATATCTGTGTGTGATGCACTGTCCACTATGGTGCCCAGTGTGCAGTCATCTGCTAACATTGTCATCCAAAGCCCTCCCATGTTGGCCTGTACTCCTGGGAAGTACATGACAAACAATGGTGGCCAAGGACTGAGCCCTGTGTGACACCACCTGTGACCAGCCTGGAGTCTAACATAGTGCCAGCAACTCTAACCCTGTGGGTCCCATCCTTAAGCCAGTTTGCAACCCATCTTGTGACATATGGGTTTACATTTCAGTTGTTAGGGTTTTCCACAATACCTGAGTGGAGTATTGTGTTGAAAGTGTTAGCAAGGCCAAGGTAGGCTGTATGGACTGCCTTTCCCCAACAATCATTCGGACAGTAACTACACAACATGGCACAGAACACACAACCATAAACTGGAGGTATTTGTTGAAGGTCACACTCATCCACAAATGTGATGGGCTGCAGAGTTCAACATATGTAAAGCCCACACTGGGCATGCTCACACACTTAGATAAATGAGACATGTTTCACACAACATGCCACAGGAAGGCTGAACTGGGCATGCTCACACACTTGGTCCAAATGTTACCCCTAGCAAATGTGAAAACACACCAGAGGATGCTCATCCCCGTTTCTAGACACTGATCATGTAAGCACCCTATAAGTATATTGGAGAAAAGGATTCTCTCAGTAATCTGAATAGCGCGCCGTGCTAATGTGTCTGTGTCTAGTGTCATAACATAGTTAGGTAGGGGTTTGAATCCAGCAGGTGGCAAGTGTGTGTGAAGGGGGGTAAGTGTGTATGAAAGAAACATCCCTTTTGGCAACTGGGAAAACACACCACAGGATGATCATTCCACTTTCTAGACTCTGATGATGTCAGCACCCTATAAGTATATTGGAGAAAAGGATTCTCTCAGTAATCCGAATAGCGCGCCGTGCTAATGCGTCCGTCTCTAGTATCATAACATAGTTAGGTAGGGGTTTGAATCCAGCAGGTGGCAAGTGTGTGTAAGGGTGTATGAAAGAAACATCCCTTTTGGCAACTGGGAAAACACACCACAGGATGATCATTCCACTTTCTAAACTCTGATGATGTCAGCACCCTACAAGTATATCAGGGGAAAGGACATTCCCCTGTAATGAGAATAGCGAGCTGTGCTAATGCGTCATAACATAGTTAGGTAGGGGTTTGAATCCAGCAGGTGGCAAGTGTGTGTGAAGGGGGGTAAGTGTGTATGAAAGAAACATCCCTTTTGGCAACTGGGAAAACACACCACAGGATGATCATTCCACTTTCTAAACTCTGATGATGTCAGCACCCTACAAGTATATCAGGGGAAAGGACATTCCCAGTAATGCGAATAGCGCGCTGTGCTAATGCGTCCGTCTCTAGTGTCATAACATAGTTAGGTAGGGGTTTGAATCCAGCAGGTGGCAAGTGTGTGTGAAGGGGGGTAAGTGTGTATGAAAGAAACATCCCTTTTGGCAACTGGGAAAACACACCACAGGATGATCATTCCACTTTCTAAACTCTGATGATGTCAGCACCCTACAAGTATATCAGGGGAAAGGACATTCCCCAGTAATGCGAATAGCGAGCTGCGCTAATGCGTCCGTCTCTAGTGTCATAACATAGTTAGGTAGGGGTTTGAATCCAGCAGGTGGCAAGTGTGTGTGAAGGGGGGTAAGTGTGTATGAAAGAAACATCCCTTTGGTAACTGGGAAAACACACTACAGGATGCACATACCCATTTCTAAACGATATCACAATTATGTATGGCTTTTGATTACAGACATGCCATGTGTGTTGTGCACACAGAATGCCCATGTGTGTGGGTTGTCCCTCACAATAATGCATGACATTGATTACACCGGTTATGGCAATGAACACATGATGTATGTGTGTGCCAAATACACATATGTACCTGAGACTTTCAATATTTACCATGTGTGATGCCTGCCACATGTGAATACATGGTATTTGCACAGGGTAACATTATGACCGTGGTCTTCTGTGCAGATGCTGCATGTGGGATGTGTATATACAGTGTGAGATGTAGATGCTATCAGCCTAGTAGTGAGGGATGCACACCTGGTCTGGGGCATAAAGTCTACATGTTGTTAATGTACAGGAGCTGCATGTTCTCACCTTTGTGGGAGTGGTAAGACAGTATTCCATAGCAATGCAGTGACTGCATGCTAAGAACCATTCAGCTATGGTGTTGTAGATACACTTATTCATTAGCATTCAGTAATTTGTCGGAATCCCTGGTGAGGGTCTGATGCCAACCAAGGTCAGGGGTCTACCAGCCTGTGTCACTTGCTCAGTGATCCCTTCCATGTTCCCTATCACGTATCCCAGTGAGCGACATCCCACAGCACGTGTGGTGGCATGGACAATGACTGAGTCATATGTGTCCATGCATCGGACTGACTTGTATGTTGCTGTTACAGTTTGGCCATGTGTTTCCATCTCATACATGTGATGTACATCAATGGGTAGGGCATAGGGTTGCCTGTGTACATGTGGCAGCTGTGACATGACTACATGACACACATATTCCACAACGCTGCCATAGAGGTGACTGACAACTGACCTTGCACATGCTACCGGAGTATTGAGATTACATTGGTGATTGACAGCACATAGGGCCAATGGTGAAAGAGACATAGGTCCATAGGTTCGTACAGGGATATCTGCCCAGGGCATGTATCCACCTAGCCAGAATGTGCGTGCCTTTCAACATGCATTGTGAATCTGTCTTGCTATGCCCTTTTCCAAGGTTAGTATACTGTGCCTCTTTCTCACAGTGACACATAAGTGATACCCAGCGTAACCCTACAATGTCACATCCAGTCATTAATATCGCTCTTGAAGATAGTCACTGAGTCAGTCCACCTAACCTCTATTGGGATAATAATCAGGAATGAAGGGTGCCTCTGAGTTGTGAATGTGCCCCTCCACCATGTCCTATGTATATCACTCCTGAAGTTCAAGTATTTCCAGTGTGTATCCTGGTGGGATCTGGATATTCTGAGATGCAGCATGGCCATTACATGAGGGTATGACCTGGCCTTCTATGTCAGGCACAGATTGCCTATGAAGAGGCAGTATGTCACTGAGTACAGCTGCTGCTACTTTAACCAGTCAGTATGTGGCATCTGTTTGAGCACTTTGATCCCCTTGTCGAGGTAGATATGTGGTAGCCCCAGTTGCTGCAGGTGTCTGGTAAGGTGCATGCCGACAGGTTCATCATAGTCAATTATGGGCATGATGAGGGATGAGTAAAAAGGCACAATGTCCTCCCCTGGCCTACATGTGGATCCCATGATGATGTGGCCCATATCACATGCTTACCTAACCACTTTGTCCATGTTGTTGTCAAATGGTAGAATGCTATCAACCTGTGTACCCCAAGGTCCATAATTCCTTGGTCTGCACTTACTGGATTAACACATATGTGGTACATTGTGGTCATTTAGTGTTTGACAAAGGGGATGACTATACTCTTTCTGTCATTCACGTTGAGGCCATGGCTGTGGCACAAGTCGTGTGTTTGCAAGAGTCCCTTTGGAGGATGCGTGTGTTAGCTGTTGAGTTGATTATGGTGTTCAGTCTGCAGTCACCTGTGACTTGCTGAGCCACAGTACTTCCATGTTGGCCTGTACCTATGACAAATATATAATGAACATGACAGCCCCTAGGGCTTTGCCTTGTGGGACACCACTTGTACCAGGTTGGAGGCTGACATGGCTCCAGCAATTCTACCATGTGTGTTCTGCCCTTGAGCCACTGTGCAATACCCATAGTGACATAGGGGTTAATATGTACACTGGTGAGCTTCCCTAGAATGCACAAGTGGGGTATTGTATCCAAGGCTTATGCAAGGTCCAGGTAGGCTGTGTGGACCTCCTACCCCTTGACAGTGGCCTTGGTGACTGTTTCAAACAAAGCAAACAGGTTTGATAGGCAGGATTTGCCATTGACAAAGCCAAACTGTGTATGGTGACATGTCTGTAGGTCCACAATATCTAGATATGTGAGGTTCTTGATGATTCTTGCCATAGCTTTGCAGACAAAGCTAGTCAGACATATGGGGCAGTAGTGTCCAGGATCCGTGACGGCACCACCTGCATGTTGAGGGACCACTGTTGCTGTATGCCACTCTCTGGCCACATATCATGTATTAAGGCTGGGATTGAACAGTGGTGTTATGTCTGGGTGTAGCTCTTCTTGTGGTTCATGTAGGACACAGCCTGGGACACTGTCTGGTCCCATTGATGCAGTGTTTACTGCTTTGGGAAGGGCATCTCTTACCTGAGCATCTGTGATGTCAGGGGAAGCACTGTGATGCGAGACATATGTTCCCTTTTGGTGTGGTGGGAGAGAAGGCAGCATTGAACCTGTCCACTAGGATGATGGCAATGTCTGTGTGTTTTATATTTTGTGTGACATATTGTATTACCTCTGAGCATATCTGGGTAGTACCACCCAGGTTACTAACATAACTACAGGCAGCCTTGTGATTATCCTCAGTGGCTTGTGGAATCCTCTCTCAAAGATGGCCTTAGACAATCATATGGGTGCCTGTAGTTGTCTTCCAATACTCATCAGTGGTGCCTTCACATTTTGGGAGGTTGTTGTATCATGTAGTGGTGCCATCCTTCTATTGTATAGTGTGTTTATGGCTGGTGTCCTGTGCCCAGGACATCTGCCTTTGGAGAATTGGGTCATGCTTTCATATGTGGCTTCATGATCCATGCATTCCTGAATGTGTCCACAGAATGCCTCTATACAGGTATCTGCAGTCTGGTCCATATTTTCAACAGGCCTTGGGCCTTTGAAGGTTTCCACATCATTTATGAGGGGTGTGCACTTGCTTGACATGAGCTGTTGACAGACGTGCCGCCCTCCAGACAGAGCAAGGGAGGGTCACAGTCAGCTACCTGTTGGGACGCACCTCCCTGGACCACATGGAAAGAGACACAGAGGAGCTCTTACAGCACCCTCTCAAACTCAGGTCTCCCACACAGCCTTCATGCTGACACAGGAGAGTTTAGATTACTCTGCAAACACCATCATACTGGGTGATGCCAGCTACCCAAACATAGACTGTGTACATTACACAGGCCACAATACCCAAGCTCTAAGATTCCCATTGATCAGACATTCTTTGGCTATGGAACAGGTAACCAACCTTCCCACAAGAGGGGCAGATATACTAGAGCTGATCTTTACAAACATGAGTAAAAACTAATCACCACTGGGAGTATATCCCTCATTGTTGCAATCAAACCATATACTAATCACACTGGTGTTCTGGATCCCCACATATGCAAACCTCCAACACATCGATGTGTGTGTGTGGGAAATGTCCCTATTAGCAACCGTGACAGTATCGTACAGGATGCAGATCCCCTTTGAAATAGTGATGATGTCAGGACTGTATAACTATATCACCTGTAGTAAAGTCCTCCAGTAATTTGCATAGCGCCTGCTAATGTGTCTTTCTTCAGTGTCATAACGTAGTTAGGTGGGGTTTGAATCCTGCAAAGGGAATGTATGAGTGTGGTTTATGTGTGTGCACTATGCTGGGAGGGTTAACTGCCTCTTGCCAACTGGGAGAACACACTACAGGGTGCACATCCCTCCTCCTACACACAGATGATGTCAGCACCCTCTAAGTACAGCATTAGTAAAGATTTCTCCAACTACTGCAAATAGCACACTCTGCTAATGTGTCTGTTTCTACTGTCATTGCACAGTTAGGTGTGGGTTTGAATCTTGCAAATGGAAAGTATGTGTTTTACTGTTGGTGGGGTTAGTGTGTGTGCACAATGATGGGGTGGGATGTGGCTTTTGCCACATGGGGCTATGCACTGCAGGGTGGTCATTACCCTTAACAAGCAGTGATGTTGATAGCACCCTATACAAACAAAACTACAAAACAGAAGGTGTTGGTACTGATAACACATGTAAGGTAACACTTGTTCAAGTAATGTCCACAAAACGGAGTAGGATAATAAAACAATTCTTTTATTCTATACAGACAACATGACAACAGACAACTAAGTGCCAGTACTCAGTATAGTGTTACATGCTACTTGAACATGCACATGTACCCATAGCTACCTAGATAGTGTTCTGAAGCCTGAATGTGGCAAGTGTGTGGATGTGGGATGTGTCTGTGTGTGCATTTCCGTATGGGAAGCATGTTTGTTGTGGCAATCAGGGTACTACAGTACCTGATGCACATTACATCTTCCAACTGATGAGGTTGCCTGCACCCTGTGAGTACAGGTAGAGAAGGGGATGCCAGTAGTAAACAACATAGTGCACTTCTGAAATGTGTACCTGTCATGTATCAACAGCTACTCATGTAGGGTGATAAATAATGGGAATGGCAGGTGAGCGTGTGCATGTGTGTGGGTAGCAGGGTGTGTATAAATGCATGTGTGACAGAACAGATACATGTAGCTGAATCTACATAACAGCACAAGATGCACATTGCCATAGTCAATGTTAGCATGTGATGGTGTGCAGCAGGTACACTTTGTTAAGTAGTATGGGTGCAGATAACAATTGAGGACATTCATACAGTTACTGCAGCAGGACTGATGGGATATACACACATTTATACTGCAACACACAACAGTTACCAACATGTTACTACTTATACACATCTATGTAGTCACCCTGTGCATCAGCAATGTGTTTACCTTTACCTGCACCGATGTTGTAGTATGCAGGAGGTGGCACAGTGTCATCATATGCACAGGGTGTGGGTTAGATATGCCCAAGCCGCCACTGGTAACACCAATTGACATGTGTGTGTATGTGTGTTTGTGAGGGGCAGCAGTACAGGGTGGACCGTTGTTGGTGCAGTGTGTGTGTGTATGTGTTTGCCCTAGGTGTTAGGTTTCTGCATGTGTGTAAGCACGCACACAGTCCCACATAATGGCTGCCATGTACAGGGTTTTGTGGACAGCCACAGACTGCACCTGTCAGGTCATCCAAATCAGTGTCTGTGGGCACGGACACGGTACCTGTGCCTGGCAGGGTGCTACGGGTCGTATCCGTACTAACCCAGACTGGGTACTGTCATCGGAAGCAGGGGTGTGTTGACTGGACACAGTTCCCTGTTGGGACTGTCCAGAGCCACGTGCACGTGGTCTCCTGGGGCGTCTGGATGACAGCACAGACCCAGCATTGCTGGGGCTGGTGCTGGCACTTGAGGCGCGCGAGTGGGCCCGTTGTCATCCGCAGCCACTGCCAGCTGGTGCTCTTGCTGGCATACGGCCACGTCGACGCCGCAAACGCACACCATCGCCCTGGCCCATGGACATCTGGTTGTGGAGCAGCTGTTGTATGCCCCCACAACGTCTGTCAACGACATCTGTGAAGTTACGGATAGCATTCGCAACATCATGCATGCCGTCTGTCATGGCTATGCGACATGCTCTCAGCTCCCTCAGACCCTGTCTGGTGTACCTTTCCATACGTGCCTGTGCCTGCATGACAGTTCTAAACATAGTGGAGGTTGACATACCTCCTGGGCACGCCGGCCAGAGGCAGTACGCCACGGATGCGCCCCCGAGAACCCATGGGCGACTGTCTGCGTGGTACCATTGGAGGCCTCTGCACATGGCTGCCTTGTGAGGATGCATGTGCCACAGGTACCACATTACCCTGATCTATGCCCACTGCTGACTGTCCATCACCTAGGGACAATGGTGATAAAGGATGTAACGGCAGGATGACTGTGCGCATTGACGGGTTGAAAGCTGTGTACTGTCAATTGGCTGACCAATGGCGGACCCAGACACACCTTCCTGCACCATTACAGACATTTCATCATCATCAGTACCTGGGGCACAAGATTCAGGTTCCCTGCTGCAGGTCACCAGAGCAGCACCAGAACCTACGGGAGGAAAACATGGAACACAGATTACAGTCTCAATACATATTTGAAAGAGATGCACTTCAATACTAATGCACACATTCAGAAATGGACACATGCACTCATGGACACTAACACACATGCACACTTGGGCACAGGCACACTTGCACACATGCACACCCCACAGTAAACACACACATCAATACCGTGTTACACTACTCAATTTACTACCTGTCAATTACAGTTATTGTGGACACAGTCACCAGCATGTCTACTACAGAGTTACACTACTCTTCCTAGTTTTATAAATTGTTTTACAGATACTGTTAAAAAGACTCACCAGCATGTATGGCCTGCCTCGCTGATACATGGGAGGGACCTGGAAGTGTGAAGAGAGTAATGTCAGTGGGCACATGTGTGCCATTTGTTTTGCACATGATACAGTACAGTAGTACACTAGTTCCCTTATACACATCAGCTGCACATCATGTCTGTATATATATCATGATGACAGATACATACCACATGCACACCTTATGCGTGCATGAAGTAACAGCGTACAGAACAGTCATATGTACATACCAGGAGTTAACTCTAATCTCACCCTTACCTCTCTTCAAACGCCAACTCAAATTGTACTTCCAAAACCACTGGCTTTGTTCTTCTTGGAGTCCAGGCTAACGTCCCTCTCCCTACGCTCTTCACCTTTAACCCCTCATTGTGCATAGAAACTAGCTTCTACCCTGTTTCTTTCACCTTGATGTCCTTCTATGCTCTGACCTACTTCTCCCATCCCTCCCACCTCCTCTTGACTGTCTTCCTTCTTTTCCTCACTTCCCTTCTTGACTCCTGCCTCTTCCATATCATTGTATCTGTCATACTCCTTCTACTTCTCTACCCTTCTGAGCCCTAACTATTATGTATATGGCTTTTGCCTTATTGCATAACCATTATGCTTTAGGTAGGATTGCTTTGAAACCAACGGTACATTGTGTATGACTCTAAACTGTTTGACTTCCTTACATGTATGTTTATTTAATTAACAGGCTGGTGTACAATTCTATTATGTTGGCTGTCTGTATTGACAACTTGTCTGTCTGCCTTTATTACGTTATGTGTGGAGCTTTTCTCCACAGGCCTCTACTGAAAATGAACTCATATCCAGCTAGACTATATGGGTCAACAAATGTAAAAGTAATAACAATAAATGAATATGGCATCTTACCTGCACGCTCGCTGTCTTGCTGATGTGTGGATCCAACCTCCATCAGGATGCATGATGGTTGCTGTTGTTCTGGGGCTGGATCCACAACACTTAGCAGTAGCCCCTCCTGTCTGGTGAGGGGGGGATGTGTGGCCACCCCCCACCTGTGGCAGCCTGTTGCCTGCGGATATCTGCAGCACGCTGGCGGACATTTCTTATCAAATCACTGCAGTGATGTCTCACCTGCTCATATGTCCTATCATGCATGCCAACATCATTTATCCTGCTAACAAGGCTTTGCCACAGTGCAGACCTCTCCTGCTGGTTCTGGGTGGTGCGTGAGAACAGGATGGCATAGTCACGCACCAGGCTCTGGTGGATCACGTCATCCTCTGCAGCAGAGTACGCAGGATTTCTTTTAGGTGCCATGTCTATCTGGAAAGGTACACAAACAGGTTATCAGCATAGTATCTCAACAATACATGGTACACATTCTATACAGGGAGTGTTAACTTCTACTTATTACTGATTGGTTAAAACCTGATTACAGTGTAGCTATCATTCTATGTCATTTGTACTAAGTACTTGGCCTTCAGACCAGTTGTTTTACATTAGGGAGGTTGGTGGCAAGCACTGTGGTGGCAGGACACATATCTTTCATCCATTGAAGTTGGGAACTGCTGATTGTGGGCCCAGTGTACAAGTGTATTACTTCTGGTATGGGCAGTTGTCCTTAGGCCAGTTATTTAACATTAACGAGGTTTGTGGTCTGCACTCATGTGTGACAATAGGCTGTACTCTGCCATTCATAGCTGGGGACATCTGGTATCAGGTTTATAGTGCCTGCATATCTGAGCTGTATCTTACTGACATTGCTACACCTTGTTTGTTGTAGCAAACACTACATCCAGGCCTCCTGCATCTACCTTTGTTTATATGCTTGTTATCTGTTAGCTTGTTATTTCACTGGTATGCTACTTCCACATAGTACACATCTTTGCAACACATCTGTGACTCACTACTGTTATCTGCATTGCTTACTGTACGTATTTCCATGTTACACATGACAGCAAGTGACTGCTTGTCATTGTTGCATTTACTTCATTGTGACACATTGCACTTAGGTTACCTGGCATTTGCTCACTGACGCTTTTATATCAGTCAGCAGTTGTAGGTAATGTCAGTACACCCTCACTCCCCACTGGACCTTGTTTTCAATCATTAGTGATTACAGAGTTCACAATAGTATTCTAGCATGTCCAGAGGTCAGTTGTCAGTTCCCTCCTCAGTCCAGCTGGTGAGTGTGGTACTCCAGAGACAATGTTAGAACAGATGCATGTACACAGACAACCCTCTCCTCCTAACGACAAATTCAAACTCATGTGAGTGATGCAACCATATACCAGACTGGAGGCTAGGCTCTGTCTACTCAATACCACCATAACCAGTCACGTGGCAAAGGGGATCACTCACTACACTTCCAGTCTCACGTAGACCTAACACAACAGTGGACCTAACACATGATCACACATGATCATACTTGTAGGCTCAGACCACAGCTCTGCCTATGCAGCAGAGACCTCCTATGCAGACATCCAGGCAACCACTACCACATAAACGAACAACAACACATATCACACAAAGCCAATGTGCTGAACACTCACAGCCATTAACAGTTAACAACACACCTCATACACCTGTACTAGGTGCCTCTATGATCAGGCACACTCACATCACGTTCACCAGGCTTAACGAGGTGAGGGTCACGGTGTGCAGCCTGTCAGGCACTATGACCTGCCACATAACACAAACAGTCAGGTAACCCCAAGGCAGGTACAGGTATGACTCAGTCAATGTCCATGCTGCTGTGAATGGCCTGACACATTCCTCCCTGGACTACATGACATGAGACATTACAGAGCTCTCTGAGCACGTAGCCCGGGACAGTTTGACCCTGACCTTGAGTAGCATCCTACCCTCACCTAGAACAATGCCACAATATCAAGGCACAATGATCCCTTCCAACAATTGACTGACATACTGGTGTCATTCACAGGTGTGCCAATCCCTGCCATCTTGGGGTGGTATGCTTTGCTAGGGACAGCTTGCACCTGTCACCACAGTCCTATTGACATTTGGCGGAGCCTCCTGCTACACCCATAGTGCCTGTATTAGGCAAGGCTCATAAGGCAAACCCACATCCATTTGTATCACAAAGGATGAGGAAGTAAGAGTGATGCTACTCAACACTGGACGCCTAGACCCAAGGATGCACGCACCCAAAACCCTACCTAGCATTCTGGACATCGATATCTGTGCAGTAACATGAACCTGTTTCAGGTTTCACAGGAGCACACCAGTACTACCACATTATAGCTGTTACCATTCTTGTCGGCCACAACACTTGAACAAGGGAGGGGAGTATCAGTATTCAATGCAGATTCCCACGCCTCCACATTGGTGGCACAGTACAACATAGGTGTTAGGCCATTGAGTACAGTAGACGAGTTGGGGACCTGGGGAAGAAACATGGTAGCAGTCTGTCATTTGTCTACCACATGGCCAACGTGGATTGACAGACATGTTATATAGCCCAGCTAATCATGACTGATTCACATGTATGGCAGGGGAGGTCATTGTGCCTCTGTACTCATCCATCATCAGGCCTATAATTGCATACAATGCACCTTTTGGGATGTACCTAACCAGACACCTACAGCAACTGGTACAGGACAACAGTACATCATCAAGGGGATGCAATGGCTCACACAGATGTCATATGCTGCCCAGGTAAAGTGAATCCAGCTGGACTCAGTGGCATACTGCCTGTTCAGGGGCAATCTGTGCATGCCATATACAGCCATGTCCTACCTAGCAGTAATGAACGTGATGTACCTCAGGCAATCAGAGTCCCATACAGCCACATGCTCAGGAGAGCTGGACCTCAGCACTGACATACATGGACATGCTGGAGGGGCATATTCCTAACCAAGAGGCTCCCTTCACTCTGTAATGAGCTCACACTACTGGTTAGGCAGAGTCCCTCATTGACTCTCTTCCATAGGAATCTGGATGAGTGGATGGAGATCATAGTTGTACCCCAGGTATCACTTCTATGTCACTGTTAGACAGAGGCATAGTATACTAAAGTCGGACAAGGGCATAGCAGCATAACTTGTGATTGGGTGGCAAAGACAAACACATTCTACTAGGCTTACCAATGCCCTAGGGCAAATAGCCTAGTATGAACCTATGAACTGTTCATTCTCAACTGTTCGAGCTCATTACAGAGTAAAGGGAGCCTCTCAGTTAGAATTTGCCCTCCAGCATGTCCATGTATGTTCTATTCAGTCGCCACCGCTTGCTCAGAGGTGACCTTTGCCCAACATACAAGGCCATGTCAGACCCAGATTTGATGAATATGCTTCACCTAAAAAAATCTAGATCCATCAGAGCCACAAGGCCAGGAGACTTAAACCTCGACACGGCTATTAATAGGACATGCTGGAGGGATAGATTCATCACCCAAAGACTCCCTATGCTGTGGAACAAAATCACGGTATATGTGAGGCAGAGCACTGCGGTGGCCTTGTTCAAGAGAAATCTTGACCAATGGATGGGAGATCGCAGATATACCCCAGGGATTACCTCAGTGTCACTGCTCGACAGAGGCACAGCAAAATAATGGGTATGGTTCCCCATACTAAAGGGGTGGCGTAAGCCACAAACGATGGGCTAGGCTTGTAAATGCCCTCGGCAGATAGCCTAGTATGAACCTATGAACATGTGTGTACTGCTATAGTACTTCTGCCATATGTTGCATGTGTGTGTGTTGTGGGGGATGCACAGGTAATGGCCAGATACGCCTGCACAGGTGACACGTGTGACACATTCTGGGTGTTCATCCATACATACTGGATGTGTGCTGCCATCCAACCCTGTGATGTGGACACACATTACTCAGCCTGGATATACATATCTGAACAACACCACAAGCACAATACACTACCTTGCTATGTATGCATGTTATTACACAGTTATTCAGTAGTTATGACAGTGATGCTATCCATGCAGCCCACTGGGCCAGTGGAAGCCACAACACACACCGCCAGCACATTTGCATATGCTTACCACAGACATCCCACATACTGCATGTACTGTGCACACAGTTATCTAACCCAGAACAACTGCACACCACTTATTAATCCTGTCCAGTGGACTACAGATACAGGCATATTGTATAACAATAGTAGGAGGCTACTGCAGCACAGGGCAGATTCACATGACGGGAAGGCATCTGTTGTCTGCAGTGTTAAGATGCTTCACATTCACCAAATGCACAGATATTGCCAACAATGTTGCAGACAGTTTAGGTGCAGGTACGCCCCCCCCATTGTCCTACACACGTGTTATTAGTTATCCCAGATGACTGTAACCTCCCTATCCTCTCACATGTCCAGGTGAGAGCCACCCTCATCATTGCAGAACACATATCATCACTGTTACGAAATGGTATCCCTGGATGTGTGCTACATTCACCCCTGGAGGACATAGCACCACATGACAGACTGATATTAATCCATGGCCATACTACAGGATATGTACCTGAACAGTGCCATACATACACAGTGGTCCCACACCAATGAGGAGGAACCTCTACTGACCCTGGGAACTACTGCATCATATGCACAACTGGCCTTGTGTTCTAAGCTATGGAAGTGTTAGTTATGGCCCACATGTACAACAATATTACATATGTTTATATTTCATGACTATCTACACACAACCTATCTCATGGACATACCTATAGATAGTGAACTATGATACATTTGGAGGTGTCACAGTATACACAGGATTAACCTGCTACTTTGCATTACCTGTGTTTGTGGCAGCTTTTGGTGTGTCAGTCGTGCTGCTTGAATTTTGCTGCTGTTGCTGCTGCTGCTGCTGCTGTTTTGCTGCTGGCTGTCTGTATATTTTGTCTTCTCTCTCTGTCTCTCTCTCTCTCTTTCTCATTAGGTTTGTGCAATGACTGTATTGCATGAGTGGAGTGTGGGTACTGAATACTTTTGTAGGTATCTGCATAGGTCCATGTGATGGCCTCTGCACCAATTGTAAGGCAGCATTTGCTAATTGCAAGCAGCTGGGTGTGTACTAATTGCATGTCTCACTGTGATTTCAGGACACTGCTATAAAAGGGTATGTGAGATAGGCGTTGCCCTTTCAGATTGTAGGGCGTGGACCATGCTGGTATGCTGTTGACAGTGTTCTGTGAGTGTGAAGGTTAGTACATCTCCCATGCTTCATGCTGTGTTGTAGATTCAGGTTGCTGCATTTATCTTGCCTGTTCCCTGTAGTGAGTGTGTATGCATACTGACACCTACAACTATATGTCATATGTATTGCTATATAAATATATATATATATATATATATATATATATATATATATATATATATATATCTGTGTACATATACATACTTTCATATATGTACATTAGCTGACATTATTGGGTACAAGCTAACAATTAGCAGGGCTGTTTCCGCTAACACTACTCTAGTATGGGAATCCAGTAATTGGGACTATAAAAGTCTGCCTGACATGCTTTGGGTAGTAGACATACTATATTGCCTTTATCTTCATTCCTACTATTACATGTTCCACTTATTTAGCACTATATTCCTGTATGAGAGTCATGGCTTAGTGGTAGGTCATACAGACTAGTGTTACAATGGTCTTGTGGTAGGGCCTACTAGTATGCTCATATTCTGCTTTTGAGTTGAGTATAGGGCCTATCAATCACAGTGCTGGAGGCACCTTTAAGCAGTTAAAGGGCTTAGTAGGTCTCACAGGAGCCAGGCTGTGTTGCAGATTCTGGTTGCTGCATATATCTTCACTGTTTCCTGTAGTGAGTGTGTATGGCTACTGAGACCTACGATTATATTTCATATGTATTAATATATATTTATATATATGTATGTGTAGATATACATACCTTCACATATGTACATTACCTTACATTATTATGTACAAGCTAACAGGTAGCAGGGCTGTTTCTGCTCACACTGAACTAGTATGGGAATCCAGTAATTTGGCCATTAAAACTCTACCAAACATGCTTTGGATAGTACATCTCCTATATTACCTTTATACTGATTCCTACTATTACATGTTATATTTATTTTAGCAGTGTGTTCTTCCAAAGCAGGCATGGCTTAGTGGTAGGTCAAACAGACTAATGTTACCTAGGTCCTGGTTTCGAGACTGACAGTGGGAATTTTTTACTTTACAAACTTTCAAACTGAGTACAGGACCTGTCAATCAAAGTGCTGAGGCCACCTGTAAGCAGTTAGAAGGGTAAGTAGGTCACACAGGGGTCAGGCTGTGTTGCAGATTCAGGTTGCAGCAATTATGTTAACTTTTTCCTGTAGTGAGTGTGTATGGCTACTGAGACCTACGATTATATTTCATATGTATTAATATATATTTATATATATGTATGTGTAGATATACATACCTTCACATATGTACATTACCTTACATTATTATGTACAAGCTAACAGGTAGCAGTGCTGTTTCTGTTCACACTGAACTAGTATGGGAATCCAGTAATTTGGCCATTACAACTCTACCTGACATGCTTTGGATAGTACATCTCCTATATTGCCTTTATACTGATTCCTACTATTACATGTTATATTTATTTTAGCACTGTGTTCTTGTAAAGCAGGCATGGCTTAGTGGTAGATCATACGGACTAATGTTACCAAGGTCCTGGGTTCGAGACTGACAGTGGGAATTTATTTTTCTTAGCAAACTTTCGAACTGAGTACAGGACCTGTCAATCAAAGTGCCATAAAGGCACTTTTAAGCACTTTAAACCAGGTCTGCGCCGCTTATGCTGAGCTCACGATGCACTGGCGGTGAGCTCCGCTAACACAAGCGACACCCGCTATTTTCTTTGAAAGAAAAGAAAAGGTGACAGGAAAGTGGTGAAAAGGGGTCACAAAGAGGGTAAGACAGTAGGGAAAGAAGCGTGGGATTTGCAGGAAGGGTGTAGGTAAGGCCCATAGATGCAGCTGTATATTTCTATGTATTTTGGTGAGACATTTGAAACCTTCCACCTCTGAGAGAGGTGTCAGGACAACATTAATATTTGTTGTACAGCCAATTGTAATTAACAGTTTAGATGTCCAGCGGACATGTCTGCGACATGGACAGCTATGTATGGGGCGTAATTTTTTTGTGGGACAGAGTGCCCTTTTTTTTTACAGGTGAGAGTGGTATGACAGGTGAAGGAAGTCGGCCAAGCCGGAGACCTCGGTTGGGTAGCTTAACAGACAAGACAGACAAGACGATACAGGGACGGTGTATGACACATGTGGGGGTTATACAATTGACGGGACGGAGGTTGGGATATCTGAGATGCATGAGCCCACAGATGGCAACAGTGGAACTGATATCCCCACCCATAGGCAGTTGCCACTGTTCCTTCACAGCCCAGGACGGGCTGTGCTGGGGCTGTAGGCGGGGCAACGGCCGGGGCCGTTAGCTGTGCCACACGAGCCTCGAGCTGGTGTAGGGGTCCAAGAACAGTGTCTTGGATCTCCCTACGCACCACAGACCGGACACCGCGGAGGGTGAGTGGACGAACCCCTTCGGCCACACTTGCAGAGGGGGGACGGGCCCCATCCCCTGCAGTGCTTCCACCCGAAGGTGGCACAGGGCCACCGGAGGGGGGTCCGGCCTGGGCACTAGTGCCAGGTGCAGTCGCCAGCTGAGGTGGGAGAGGTGGGTCCGCTGGGACCTGCCTTCCCAAGCGTTCTAGGTTTGTGAGTAGTTATGTTAGTTTGGGTTAGTGGCATTTTATTCCATTCAGATTAGTTGTAACAGCATGCATTGGTATTCCCATCAAACAAACACCCAGATATGAACACCATTGAACAATGGCATATCAATATCACATGCATTATTTGAACAGCAAAACACAGTCAAACGACATGCAGGGTTGATTAATGGCAACAGGCCATCAGATTTGCAGGTATGAACAGGGCACATGCACGAACAGACATGCATATATGTTTGGAACGGACAAATGTCCATGATTAATGAAATGTTCACATACCATTATTTAGTGGATGTTGTTATATGGAATTATAGGGTTGGGTGGGGATAGAAAGTGATGACACATTCATATGTTACACATTGATTCACATTTATCATAGGTACACAATTAAGTTGTGGCTGATGTTTCAAAATAATCTTTATTTGACTGTCATGCTACACCTGTTACACATACATCACTATCCTACTTATTTTGAATTTGATCAGATACATCATCCTGCTACACTTTGATGACAGGACAGGGGACAACTATGGCTGTTTAGTCTGTCAGATAATCATTCATTCTATCTGCAAATTGTTTACTGTTATCACCATATACAGATTTTGAGCTAGACATTCAGATTCAGACACACTGAAATCAGTTTGGGATGTTAATTTGTACTTCCCACATGCATTTAGTTCTGTAAAACACACTGAGGCTTATATATTCAGGGGTTATTACTACTTTATTTATTCATACATGAGCCTTTCTGTCACTCTCACACATTCTGCAACTTCACAGTTCAGGTTGGTACTTCTAGGCTTTGTTCACATATTAGACCTGTGGTGATTCAAACACTTTCCAACAGCCTCACTTCTGTCATGATTCAGCATTTGAAGAGGGATATATCTCACATGTGACTACCTCAGATTCTGAAGCTGTACTCTTGAGACTACTGCAGGTTACAGTATATTTAATTAATGATGGGACATCTGTATTACAGCACTGTTTAATTCTATCAATTATATTTCCAGTTACACTTGCATACTGATGAACTTGTTGCAGCCATACCTGCAGACTTTCAATTCCTGCTTGCACATTATATTACTTTTAATCAATACACTGCACTGTTCTGATACATGGTACATAATAATATTTATTTACAAGTACTGGGTGGGGTTACTAACCTGCATGGTGGCGCAGCCGCACCAGCCTTCTGGCGTGCATCTCAACATTCGCAGAGCGGACACCTGCAGCTGTAATACAAAGGGAATAATATTGGACTACACATCTCCATGGTATCAGCTGGTTGAAATCCTTACATACATGGGTAAAATGTGACTTACTCAGTAGTGGGGCGTTGGGCATTTGCCGGGCCTCCTGGATCCAACGGTTCAATTGGTCCTGCTTGTGTCTCTTCAGGTCCGCATGGTGGTGACGGACTTGCTCACCAGTGCGTGGAATGCCAGTAGCACTGGTCAGATCACGAGCCAACTGGTCCCACGCCTCTGCCCTATATACTCCCCATGAGACCTGGCCCTGCATGAGTTGGGCCTCGTGATTATGGACAAGGAGCCAGACCATGTATCTGGACTCCTCAACGCCCCAACGCTGTGCTCGAAAGCAACGTCCCTCACCTACTTCACTCATGCTGACTGCAAGTCTGTTCTACAATCAGTTATGCTGTGTATTCCCGCCTATGGGGCTTATATATGCCGCTTTTCCGCACATTTCTCTGATTGGCCATTTTGGAATTGTATCTACTTCACTGAAAATGCTTTCTCATGCTCCATTCTGGGTTTTATCCCATATATATGCTATTTCTGCATTTCTAGGTATTGCTGTCATGGCTTGGTGGTTTAGTTCCTTGACTCTAGTGCATGGTATCCTGGGTTTGAATCTGGCAACTGATTTTTGCTTTTCCTGACAGAAATGAGTTGAGGACCTGTCAATCAAACATGCCAAAAGCACTTTTAAGCACTTTAAACCTGTTCTGCGCCGTTTGCGGAGGTAACGATGCGCACTGGCAGTTAGCCTGTGGGAGCGGCGCAAACGGTGTGCGCTGGGATAAATCTTAATTGGCTAGCGACACACATGTTCAGCTAATTGCACACAGTTTCAGCCTGTTTACCCGCTGCTTGGCAACGGGCACGCAGTTTGCAGCTTTTTAAACACTACTCAGCTACGGGCACTCTGTCTCACGGCAGCTTAGCTATCAGTACATTTCTGACTATTTTTATTCTTATGTTACTTCAAAATGCTCTATTTCATTCCATTTTACAAAAGGGAATACATTTACATTTGTACAATACTGTCAGGGGCTTTTAGTGCTTATTTACAAAAAAAAAGGTTGTTGTAGGGGCTCGAACCCTGCCTGCCTACTCTTAGGCGGCTACTCTACCGCTAAGCTATTATTTCTTGGCTTACTTTGCATATTTAGTTCTTATATCCTTTTCCACTGACTGCTAACTGTGATTGCGCTTAGTAGCACACCCGCACACAGTAGCAAACATTTACGGGTTTAACAAAAAAAAAAAGGTTTTAATTTAATTTTATGACATCTCTTCACTTTATACACTGATGGCCAGTCGGGGCATGTGTTGTATAGTGTGTTTATTCACATTTTCATGGCCTTTCTCGTGGCTGTTTACTTTCAGCCATTCTAGTCTTCCGGGGGCGTGTCCACTTGCAGAGCTTAGCCTACAGACACGCTTCTACTCTCTTACACGGACCGTGTAAGAGTTACTAGTGTGATTCAGCATGCCTCATGCACCTCATGCATATGCATGACATGCTGACATCACACAGTTTAACTGCAGCCTCCGTGTAAGAGTTATAACTCTTACACGGAGGCTTCCTGAATCTGGCCCCCTATCCTCAGGGTATAATGGGGTTAGATTAAACAGAACAAATAAAAAACTGGCAGTGTGGCAGTAATCTACAATAACCCACAACTGTCCCACTCTAACTATAAGACCTTATGTATAATTGCTGTCTACATACCACCAAGTAACAACATTAATATAACAGAGGAAATCCTTTCAAGAGCTTTAACAAATGTCAAACAAAAAATTGTAATACAAAGGACTTTAGTATGGATTGTCAAACTATTATTGACAACTTCTACAATAATATAATCAGTTTATATGGCTTCACTCAACTCCAGTCTTACTAGGTACAATAAAATCAGTAGTAAAAGCTCCAGTAAAAGCTCCACCATCGACTGGATATTTACAAATTCCCTAAATAATAATATAATTTCTGGCTCACTCCCTGACTCATTATTTTATTTTATTTATTTATTTATTTATTTATTTATTCAGTTTGATTACTGAGGAGGTCCACTGGGCTAGGGGGCCCATTTTCAGTGAAGGCCCGGGGAGAAAAGCTTCACAGAACAAAATTTAGAAACACATTTTTCTAAGATAGTAAAAAATACATACAGTAGGGTTCATTCTACAAAAAATAATCAATACAATTTCAATTTAGTTCAAGAGATAAATGAGAATACAGTATAATAGCTAGTAGTAATATTTAGTTATGAGTACAAATTAGTAAATTGAGAGTGAGGTTAGGAAGGTGAGAGGTTAGTTATTAAATAATAACCTCCCAACTTTTAATGTTAACAGCCAAACTCCCATATGAAACACCACCTGCATAATCTAGAACACAAACTGACATCTTTCTATAAAGATGCCTTCCTGTTCAACTTAAGACACAATAACTGAAACTGCCTTCATACTCTCCTTTAGATGATGCTGTCACATACTTTTATGATATTCTCAAAAATGAACATGTTCCACTAAGAAACAAAGGAGTAAAAGTAAGCCCTGCAACCTGGTTAACTAGAACAACTAAAATGATAATGAAAGAAAGAGACAGAGTTTGGAATACTTGGAAACAAATTAAACTCAATAGAAATAAAAAAAACGCTGCCAGTCCTGCACTCAAAAACTTTTATTCGGGAAACCACAACAGTTAAGCGCTTTCATCAGCAACCACAGGCTGACTTCATCAGAATTAAAATAAAACAAAAACATGTTAAATTTATAGCATAAAAGCATCACCTGATTCAATTAAACAATCAAGTAAATAGTTCTATATGCTTAAAGTGCCAAGTGCAATAAAAAATGTCATAACCATAAAAAACATAATATATAAACATGAACAACTCTACACCCTAAAAATGACTTCATGTAAAATTAGCAATAGGTAATAAAATTGATATATTAAAAATTAAACAACTTTAAATTTCATATGCTCGATGTTTAAGTAGGCTGGTTAAATTTGTTGCATCGTTCAAGCCAGGGAAGGTAATGGTGTCTAATTTAATCTGTCAAAACAATTCTCTAAAATCAAGATAATCTTCCCATGGTCCACCCCTAGGGTTCTGTGGGACTTTTTCAATGACACAAAATCTAAAGTCATGTCCAGGGTTTTTGTTGGTGTGTTTAAATAAAGCACTAGTGTTGTTATGGGTTCTTATGGCCTTAAGATGTTCGTATACCCTATCTTTAAAGTGCCTTTTGGTTTTACCAATGTAGAACCCCTTACAATTAGTACACAAAACTGCATAAATAACTCCCGCAGTGTTGCACAAAAATCTATCCTTGGACTTAATAACTGTGTGGTTAATAATGATCTTGTCTGTGTTCAAAATGTAAGAACATTGTGAACAAAACCCACACCTCCTAGTGCCTAACCCACCATTACTTGTAGTGGGATGAAATTTCCTCTCCAGTAAATTTTTGATGGTAGCCCCTCTCCTGTAAACAACCCTAGGGTATACACCAACCTTACTCAAGATAGTATCTCGTCCATAAAAAATGATCCAATACTTCTTTAAAATACTGTATATCTCATTGTGATCTAAAGAGAAATTTGTAATGAAAGAACAAACTTGTTCGTAGTCTACTTCCCCAGAAGAGTTATTTTTAGTTATATTCACTGCATAAGTATTGTCTAAAACATAACATTTAAATATAACATTTGTTAATGTCTGTTATGTACTTCACAGATAAAGATTCTAGTTGTCTACTGATGTACTATGTTCTTCATCTGTAAATATGTTGTAAGTAATTGCTATGTAAATTGTTAATCGCTATGTAATCCAATGTAACTACTGTCTGTTTATTTTAACTGTGGAGCTTTTCTCCCCAGGCCTCCGCTGAAAATGGACCTACGTCCAGTTGGACACTCCCGGTCAACAAATATAAATAAAATAAATAAAGTAAAAAATAACAAAGTAAAACAATCCAAGAATTAAACAAACACTAGAAACTGAGAACTTGAATAATATTGTTAGGTTTTAGTTATCAGTTTGTCATTTATAATATGGAATATGAAGTATTTGTTACTTATATTTTGTATTCATATTTTGCATTTTAGTATTATGCAATGCATAGGTATTAAATACAGTATTCATTACTATCATGCATCACATATATCTACTTTTAACATATACATATTTATTTATTTATTTATTCAACACATAGGTTCATAGGTTCATAGGTCTATACTAGGCTATCTGCCCTAAGGCATTTATAAGCCTAGCCCAAATGTTTGTGGCTTACGCCACCCTTATATGAAAAAATACTGTGCCCATTAGTTTGTTGTGCCTCTGTCCAGCAGTGACACAGAGATGATTCCAGGGATAAACCTACGATCTCCCATCCACAGGTCAAGATTTCTCTTGAACAGAGCCAGCGAGTTGCTCTGCCTCACATGGACCGGGATTTTATTCCACAGCATAGGGAGTCTCTGAGTGATAAATCTATCCCTCCAGCACGTCCTATTTATATCTGTGCTAAGGTTTAAGTCGCTTGCTCTAGTGGTTTTGGTGGATTTGGATTTTTTGAGGTTGAGCATGTCCATTAATTCCGGGTTGGACATGGCCTTGTATGTCAGGCACATGTCACCTCTGAGCAGACGGTATGCAACTGAATAGAGCTGGAGTTTCTTCAATCTGGCAGCATATGACAGATTTTGGAGTCCCTTTATCCTTTTGGTGAGGAACTTTTGGGGTCTCTCCAATTGCTGCAGATGTCGGGTGAGATACATCCCGAATGGGGCATTGTACTCAATCATTGGTCTGATAAGTGAAGAGTACAGGGAACAATGACCTCACTAGATCTGGATGTGAATCCTTCATGATCAGGTGGGCAATGTAGAAGGTCTTTCTAACCACTTTAGCAACGTGAGTGTCAAAAGAAAGGCCACTGTCAACCTGGGTCCCCAGGTCCCTGATAACCTCTTCTGTGCTTAGTGGATTGCCACCTATATGGTAGCTTGGGGTTACCTTGTTTTTCCCGAAGGGTATGACTATACATTTTTGGCTTTTAACTTCAGGCCATGGCTCTGGCACCAGCTATCTGTTTCCGTGAGTCCCTTCTGAAGGATATCCATGTCCGATGCACTTTCCACTATGGCGCCCAGTTTGCAGTCATCTGCAAACTTTGTCAGCCAAAGTCCTCCCATGTTGGCCTGTACTTCTGAGAAGTAGATGCCGAACAATAGGGGGCCAAGGACCAAGCCCTGTGGGAACCACTTGTGACCGGCTTGGATTCTGACATAGCGCCAGCAACTCTAACCCTGTGGGTTCTGTCCTTAAGCCAGTTTGCAACCCATCTTGTGACATATGGGTTTACATTTAAGCTGGTAAGTTTTTCTACAATACCCGAGTGGGGTATTGTGTCGAAGGCCTTTGCAAGGTCAAGGTAGGCTGTATGGACTGCCTTTCCCTCATCAATGGCCTTGGTGACTGTTTCGAAAAAGTCGACCAAGTTCAAAAGGCATGATCTGCCCTTGACGGAGCCAAACTGGGTCGGGTCCAATGTTTGCAAGTCCCCTATATCTTTGTTTATGAGCTCCATTATGATCCTCTCCATAGCTTTGCAGACTAGACTTGTTAAGCTTATGGGGCGGTAATTACCAGGGTCCATAGAGGCACCGCCTTTGTGGAGTGGGACCACAGTTGCCGTACGCCACTCCTTGGGCACGTATCCTGTGGTAAGGCTGAGATTAAACAGCTGTCTTATGTGCGGGTTTAATTCCTCATTTAGCTCGTGTAGCACACAGCCGGGGACACCATCTGGTCCCATTGATGCTGTTTTTTTAGCTTTAGAGAGAGCAGCTTTCACCTGCGCATTTGAGATGTCTGGGAGGCTACACTCCGCTGGGCTAATTATCTCTCCTTTGGGGGGGAGAGGGGGGGTGAAGTTTGCACTGAACCTGTCTGCCAGTATGTTGGCAATGTCTGTGGGTTCAGTGATTTTTGTATCATTTTGGACTAATTCTGAGCATATCTGGGAGTTTCCACCCAGGTTCCTAACATAGCTGAAAAAGGCCTTATGATTGTCCTTTGAATCCATGGCAATTTTTCTCTCAAAATTGGCCTTAGTTGATTTTATGAGTGCTCGTATTTTTTTACTAATAATGATCAGGGGTGACTTCCCTTTTATGGATTTTGTTCTATCATGTAATAGCTTTCTCCTCTGATTGTAAAGTTTGTTAATGGCTGGGGTCCACCAGACTGGACGTTTGCCCTTTGTGGAAAGAGTCTTGGTTTTATTTGGGATTGCCTGATCCATGCAGTCCTGGAGGTGTTCATAGAAGGCATTTGTAAGGGCTTCCACAGCTTGGGTTGTGGTTTCCACTGGCTCAGGGGCCTTGAAGGATACCACACCAGTCTTGAGTAGTGTGAAGTTTGCTTTAGAAAAGTTCTTCACTGTGGTCTTTTTTGTTTGGGGTGGGATGGGGGCGGGATGTGGATTTCCAGTGAGATTAGTTTATGATCAGATCTCACCAATGAGGGATATACTCCCGGTGTGGAGCATTTTGTCCCCATGTTTGTGATAATGAGATCTAGTATATTTTCTCCTCTCGTGGGAACAGTGACTAGCTGTTCCATGGCATTTGAATTTATGAACTCCAGGAACCGTTGGGCTAGAAAGTTAGGGCTTGAGTAATGTTCCCAGTCTATATTCGGGTAGTTGAAGTCACCCAATATGATGGTGTTTGGAGATACATTTATACCCTCCAGTGTCTTCAGGAAGGCTGTGTGGGGTTCCTGAGTTTGAGAGGGTGGCCTGTAGCATGCTACAATTTGTAGAGCAGTTTTGCCTATGGTTAGTTGCACCTGGATGGTTTTCGAAGCTTCGTGCGTTGCCACCAACCTGGAGGTGTGGGCATCCTTTATGAATATGGATAAACCCCCTCCTTTTGTGGTGTGGTCCGGGTTTTGGGGCCGGAACGTATGATATGAGGTAAAACCTAATAGTGCCGGGGTGCTCTCAGGAGCCTTGAACCAGGTTTCAGTTACAGCACAGACATCGATGTTCTCCATACTGAGAAGGGCCTCGAGTGCATGCATTTTGAGATTTAGACTTCTGGCATTGAGCAGCATTACCCTCAGTTTCTTCCCATTTTTGTTTTCTAGGGTGGTAGGTTTAGAATTTGAGCCTTGCCTAAAAAGGCACTATGGGGGTGGCAAGAGCCTTAGCCAATATCCGGAATCCCAGGGGTGACAGGTGCAAGCCGTCCCTTGCGAAGTAGCATGGCTTATCAAGCATGTCATCCCAGGCAGACAGACACTGGATCCCCTTTGAATGACACCAGACATTAAGCCAATTGTTAAAGCTGATCATCTTGTCTCTATATTGTGGCATCATTCTTGGTGAAGGAAGGATACTGCTCAGGGTCAGGGTCATACCTGCCTGGGCTACATAATCAGAGAGCTCCTCTATGTCTCTTTTCATGTAGTCCAGGGAGGTACATCTCAGGTCGTTCACACCAGCATAGACAATGACTATGTCATATTTGTACTTGCCGTGGAGTGACCCGAGTGCTTGTGTTATGTGGCGGATTCTAGCGCCCGATAGGCAGCTTACTGTGACCCTCTCCTTGTTCAGCTTGGTGAGTGGGATGTCAGTGTGTCTGACTATGGAGTCACCTATGACAAGTATGTTTGGTGTTGTATTTGGCCTTAAGGGCTGTGACTGCTTTGCACACTGCTTTTGTGGTTTATGTGTTGCTTGTGGGGTGTTTTGAGGTAGCAGTTGTTTGGGTGTCTGCTTTGGAGGCCTCTGCTGTTTAGGTAAATTTTACTCAGAGCCTCGAGTATGTCTTTGTGTGTTTATGTGTTTGATTCAGTGGTGTGGTAGCATTATGTGAGGCTGGTTTTGTGGTGTGTGTAGTTGCCTTCTCCTCCTGTCTGGTCTTGCCAGTCCTGAGTTGAGAGAGCTCAGCCTCCAGTTTGGCTAAATAGCTGCATCTCTCGCAAGTATTTGTGTTATGTGGGAGGAGGAGAGGGTTGTCTGTGTACATGAGGCAGTTATAACATTGCCTCAAGATTCCCAGATTCACCAGCTGGACCGGAGAAGAGATTGACAACTGACCTTTGGACATGCTAGAATAATATTGGGAATTCCTTAATAATTGAAAACAAGGGCCAGTGGGGAGTGAGGGTGTAGTGCTTTTAATTTTTAGTGCTGACTTGTATAATTGCTTTAGTGAGCAAGTGCCAGGTAACTTGAGTGCAATGTGTTACAAGTAACTAAATGCAAAAACGACAAACAGTAACTTTCTTTCAAGTGAAACAAGGAACTAGTACAGTAAGCAATGCAGATATCACTAGTGATCCACAAAAGCGCTGAGAAGCCACGTATTAGGTGGAATTAGCTTCCAGGGAAATAACAAGCAAACAAACAACAAGCATATAAACAAAGCTAGATTCAGCAGGCCTGGATCTAGTCTATGCTAGAGCAAACAAGGTGTACCAATTTCAGTAAGATACAGTTCAAATATTCAGGCACTATAAACCTTTAACCAGAAATTCCCAGCTCAGAAGGGCAGAGTCCAGCCTCTTCTCCCACAAGAGTGCAGACCACGAACCTTCTTAATGTAAAATAACTGGCCTGAAGCCCAAGTGCCTAAACCAGAACTAATACCCTTGGACACTGGGCTCTCAATCAGCAGTTCCCAACTTAGAAGGATGAAAGCTACCTGTCCTGCCACCACAGTGCTTGCCACAAACCTTCCTAATGTAAAACAACTGGTCTGAAGCCCAAGTGCTTAATCCAAAAAACTTAGAATGATAGCTACACTTTAATCAAGTTACAACCAAGCAGTAATAAATACAATTGAATACTTTAGAGAATGTCTGGATTAGTGCTCAAGTTACAAAAACAAAGCTAGATCCAGCAGGCCCGAATCCAGTCTATGCCACAGCAAACAAGGCGCACCAACTTCGGTAAGAAGCAGTTCAGATATGCATGCACTATAAGCCTTTAACCAGAAATTCCCAGCTCAGAAGGGCAGAGTCCAGCCTCTCCTCCCACAAGAGTGCAGACCACGAACCCTCTTAATGCAAAATAACTGGCCTGAAAGCCCAAGTGCTTAAACCAGAATTAATATACTTTTAGAATAACAGACACTGAGCCCTCAATCAGCAGTTCCCAACCTACACGGATGTAAGCTACCTGTTCTGCCACAACAGTGCAGACCACAAACCCTCTCAGTGCAAAACAACTGGTCCGAAGCCCAAGTGTTTAAACCAAAAGGCTTAGAATGAGTTACACCAAGCAGTAATAAATACAATTGAGTATTTTTAAGGTGATGCAAAAGTAAATGAAGTAGGTAGAAACACAAGTACAGTAAAAGCAGATACATTTTTTTTTTTTTTTTATCTTAACAAGTGCTGAGATCAAAGAAACAGATTTGAGTGCTGAAACTAGAAAACTGGCTAGTTATAAGAAAAAAAACAAGCTAGAAGGCTTCCCTCAAACACAGAAGGGCTTGGGGGCTCAGAAGCCTATAAATAGTCTATACCACTTAACAGGAAATGCAGGAAATAAGCTTAATTTTTTTTGTCTGTTTCCCAGATGCTCTCTTTGTACACAGTAGGAGTGCCTGAAATCAGAATATGATCTCACTGCACTCAGTTGAGTGAGCAAATGAGATGGGCCCAGAGGCAGGCTGAGGGGCAGGCAGTTTCAAGGCCACTAAGATTAACACAAAAACAAAAACAGGGAGGGTGGGTGGGAATAACTGAAGAGCAGAATAACTGCCACTTGAGTTAAATATTCCTTCAACACAGTTTCAATCAAATTAAATACTGTATTTTTTTTAAAAAAAAGTGCAGATAAAGGTACTTAAATTCTCTTATACGTCCAGTTGAATATAACCAAGTTCTTAGCCAGCCAAAGCTGAGGTTTTTAAGCAAAAAATATTTCACAATGCACCACTTAAAAAGGCAAGGACAGGAAATCAAAAAATGTGGCTACCCCCACACCTGTAATTACTAGCAAATAACACACTAGCTTCAGTTCAAGTTACTGAAGAGCAGAATAACTGCCACTTGAGTTAAATATTCCTTCAACACAGTTTAAATCAAATTAAATACTGTATTTTTTTTAAAAAAAGTGCAGATAAAGGTACTTAAATTCTCTTATACGTCCAGTTGAATATAACCAAGTTCTTAGCCAGCCAAAGCTGAGGTTTTTAAGCAAAAAATATTTCACAATGCACCACTTAAAAAGGCAAGGACAGGAAATCAAAGAATGTGGCTACCCCCACACCTGTAATTACTAGCAAATAACACACTAGCTTCATTTCAAGTTACTGAAGAGCAGAATAACTGCCACTTGAGTTAAATATTCCTTCAACACAGTTTAAATCAAATTAAATACTGTATTTTATTTTTAAAAAAGTGCAGATAAAGGTACTTAAATTCTCTTATACATCCAGTTGAATATAACCAAGTTCTTAGCCGGCCAAAGCTGAGGTTTTTAAGCAAAAAATATTTCACAATGCACCACTTAAAAAGGCAAGGACAGGAAATCAAAGAATGTGGCTACCCCCACACCTGTAATTACTAGCAAATAACACACTAGCTTCAGTTCAAGTTACTGAAGAGCAGAATAACTGCCACTTGATTTAAATATTCCTTCAACACAGTTTAAATCAAATTAAATACTGTGTTTTTTTTTAAAAAAAGTGCAGATAAATGTACTTAAATTCTCTTATACGTCCAGTTGAATATAACCAAGTTCTTAGCCGGCCAAAGCTGAGGTTTTTAAGCAAAAAATATTTCACAATGCACCACTTAAAAAGGCAAGGACAGGAAATCAAAGAATGTGGCTACCCCCACACCTGTAATTACTAGCAAATAACACACTAGCTTCAGTTCAAGTTACTGAAGAGCAGAATAACTGCCACTTGAGTTAAATATTCCTTCAACACAGTTTAAATCAAATTAAATACTGTATTTTTTAAAAAAGTGCAGATAAAGGTACTTAAATTCTCTTATACGTCCAGTTGAATATAACCAAGTTCTTAGCCGGCCAAAGCTGAGGTTTTTAAGCAAAAAATATTTCACAATGCACCACTTAAAAAGGCAAGGACAGGAAATTAAAGAATGTGGCTACCCCCACACCTGTAATTACTAGCAAATAACACACTAGCTTCAGTTCAAGTTACTGAAAAGCAGAATAACTGCCACTTGAGTTAAATATTCCTTCAACACAGTTTAAATCAAATTAAATACTGTATTTTTTTAATAAAAGTGCAGATAAAGGTACTTAAATTCTCTTATATGTCCAGTTGAATATAACCAAGTTCTTAGCCGGCCAAAGCTGAGGTTTTTAAGCAAAAAATATTTCACAATGCACCACTTAAAAAGGCAAGGACAGGAAATCAAAGAATGTGGCTACCCCCACACCTGTAATTACTAGCAAATAACACACTAGCTTCAGTTCAAGTTACTGAAGAGCAGAATAACTGCCACTTGAGTTAAATATTCCTTCAACACAGTTTAAATCAAATTAAATACTGTATTTTTTTAAAAAAAAGTGCAGATAAAGGTACTTAAATTCTCTTATAAGTCCAGTTGAATATAACAAAGTTCTTAGCCGGCCAAAGCTGAGGTTTTTAAGCAAAAATATTTCACAATGCACCACTTAAAAAGGCAAGGACAGGAAATCAAAGAATGTGGCTACCCCCACACCTGTAATTACTAGCAAATAACACACTAGCTTCAGTTCAAGTTACTGAAGAGCAGAATAACTGCCACTTGAGTTAAATATTCCTTCAACACAGTTTAAATCAAATTAAATACTGTATTTTTTTTTAAAAAAGTGCAGATAAAGGTACTTAAATTTTCTTATACGTCCAGTTGAATATAACCAAGTTCTTAGCCGGCCAAAGCTGAGGTTTTTAAGCAAAAAATATTTCACAATGCACCACTTAAAAAGGCAAGGACAGGAAATCAAATAATGTGGCTACCCCCACACCTGTAATTACTAGCACATAACACACTAGATTCAGTTCAAGTTACTGAAGAGCAGAATAACTGCCACTTGAGTTAAATATTCCTTCAACATAGTTTAAATCAAATACAGTATTTTTTTTAGAAAAAAGTGCAGATAAAGGTACTTAAATTCTCTTATACGTCCAGTTGAATATAACCAAGTTCTTAGCCAGCCAAAGCTGAGGTTTTTAAGCAAAAAATATTTCACAATGCACCACTTAAAAAGGCAAGGACAGGAAATCAAAGAATGTGGCTACCCCCACACCTGTAATTACTAGCAAATAACACACTAGCTTCAGTTAAAGTTACTGAAGAGCAGAATAACTGCCACTTGAGGTAAATATTCCTTCAACACAGTTTAAATCAAATTAAATACAGTATTTTTTTTTAAAAAAGTGCAGATAAAGGTACTTAAATTCTCTTATACGTCCAGTTGAATATAACCAAGTTCTTAGCCGGCCAAAGCTGAGGTTTTTAAGCAAAAAATATTTCACAATGCACCACTTAAAAAGGCAAGGACAGGAAATCAAAGAATGTGGCTACCCCCACACCTGTAATTACTAGCAAATAACACACTAGCTTCAGTTCAAGTTACTAAAGAGCAGAATAACTGCCACTTGAGTTAAATATTCCTTCAACACAGTTTAAATCAAATTAAATGCTGTATTTTTTTAAAAAAAGTGCAGATAAAGGTACTTAAATTCTCTTATACGTCCAGTTGAATATAACCAAGTTCTTAGCCGGCCAAAGCTGAGGTTTATAAGCAAAAAATATTTCACAATGCACCACTTAAAAAGGCAAGGACAGGAAATCAAAGAATGTGGCTACTCCCACACCTGTAATTACTAGCAAATAACACACTAGCTTCAGTTCAAGTTACTGAAGAGCAGAATAACTGCCACTTGAGTTAAATATTCCTTCAACACAGTTTAAATCAAATTAAATACTGTATTTTTTTTTTTAAAAAAGTGCAGATAAAGGTACTTAAATTTTTTTATACATCCAGTTGAATATAACCAAGTTCTTAGCCGGCCAAAGCTGAGGTTTTTACATTTAACATATTTAATATATTTATGTAGATAGCGTATTAAGAGATATTACTACTACTGTATTACCATATACAAGAATTAGTTAGAATTTTATGAAGTTATAGAGAAAGACTTGTACATTTTCATACATACAGAAGTGTCTTTTTATGCTATATCTTACAATGGTATCAATTTTATATACTTTTATATGTACATTTATACTTATTTTACATTTTATGATATATATATTGTTTTAACATTTTTAACATCTTGTACTGTATCTTTAATACAAACCACAATGATTACTGAACCAAGGATGTAATTGAAATGAATTGAAGCTAATTAAGTATAAATATGTCCGCACACTAGTATTTTTATTCTGATGAAGTTTCCATAGTGGAAATGAAAGCGCTCAATCAACCTGTTATAAGACTCAATAAATTATTTACTATTATCCGGTCGTTGACTGATTAGTTTTTGGTGCTTACTGCCATTACGAACTGTCTTTGTGGGACTGCCTTTACTGGGATCCTGTAAAGTGGAAGAATTTTGTGTTACTAGTTTTTTTTTTCTCCTTTCTCCATTTGCGTGGTGTTATAAATAAAATAAATAAAAATAATGGGCACAATGTCCCATCTAGTCTCATATTTGAAACCTCACTAATGACGTTTTCAATTAGTTCCAAAGGATATCCTCTAGCCAAAAACATACCCTTTAAACAATTAATCTGAGTATGAAAATCTTCAGTACTGCTAACCATGCATGAAATTCTAATAAATTTACATTTGACAACTACTTTCTTGACATGTTCCGGATGGCTGCTTTGATAGTGTAATAGATTGTTGCTGTATGTAGGCTTCCTGTACAAATCACTAACAAAGGAAGAATTGGTCAAATCCTAATGGTGACATCCAAAAAGTGAATTTCATCTATACTATACTTAGAAGTAAATCCTAAAAACTGTGTTATGCTGTTGATATAGGTCAAAAAATGGGACACTTCTGCTGAGTCACCATTCCAAACAAAGAATAAATCATCAATATAATGTACATACAAAGCCCATTGACTGGAAAAAGAAGAATGCAAGAGAAATTTCTTCTCCCACATGTACATAAAAATGTTTGCAAAAATGGGGGCACATGAGGCCCCCATAGCTATCCCACTCTTCTGTACAAAAAACTGTCCATCAAAATAAACAAAGTTAAACTTTAAAATAATTTCCATTAATGTTACCCAAACAGAAACCAGGTTATTGTCAAATAAATTACAGTCAAACAAGAATTCTTCAAACCATTCCAAACCCAAAGAGTATGTGGTATGATGTTAAAAAGTTGGTAACATACACAGTTAGAAAAACTAACATTTCCATCAAAAGGCAAGTTTTTAAGTTTTGTCAAAAAGTGCCAGGAATCTATACAAATATGTTCCACATCTTTTGAAACATTTTTAAGCATAATGTCAAGGTATTTGCCCATAGAATGTGTTTTAGATCCCACTGCACTAACGATTGGTCTCATAGGAGGGTTATTCCTATCTTTGTGCATTTTAGGTATGCTGAAAATGCTCTGCACCCTAGGAAATCTAACTGTGAGAAATTCATAAAGTTCAACATCAATTTGTCCCTGATCAAACCGGTCTTTAAGAAGTAAATCAATCCTATAATGCAAAATATTAACAAATTTCAGGGAAACTTCTTCATACATAGCATCATCTAAAAGCAAAGTATTCATTCTGTTGTTATAATCACATCTAGTCATGACCACTGCTCCGCCCCCTTTGTCCGGTTTCATGACTCTGAGTGATTTATCGATACATAGTTTTCTTAATAAAATGTATTCAGTGCTGGATAAATTCAACCCAGTGTCATCACAAACGGACATTGAACCCAAAAGGGTTCTAAATTCAAATTCAACCATACTTTCAAAAATAGTCAGAAAACTGACAAGGGGCGGATTAAAAATACTTTTCTTTTTTAAAGCAATGCCATGAACACTGTGCGAAACGGAATCAAACAATAAACGTAAGTTAATCTTATGCACAAAAAGTTTCAAGTTAAGAATTAGTTGTACAATGTCAGAATGTTTTGCAGGTACAAAGTTAAACCCTTTGCATAACAGGTTAGCTATGTCAGCATCAAAGAACTGATTAGAAAAATTGTAAACTGAGAAATCACCTGCTGTGTTATAGACAATGGAAGAAGACACAGTACATACATCCCCCGACTCATAACACACATCCTTGGAGTTTAAACAAGAACTAACATCTAAAGATGTGTGAAAATCCAAACCAGTTACCAAATCATTTAACTCCATCTAGATTGTTGTTGCCTCATGACATAAATCATACTTATGGGTCTGTAGTTCCCTGGGTCTGTTGATGGTCCCCCTTTGCACAGACGAGTGACTATTGCAGTCTTCCATTCCCTAGGGATGAAGCCTGTCTGGAGGCTATAGCTGAACAGAGATTCTAGTGGACCCGACAGATTGTGATTCAAGTTACTTAGGAGGCATCCTGGGATAATATCAATAATATCAGGACCAGCTGATATAGTATTTTTAGTCATGGGCAATGTAGTGAGGACCATTTCTATAGTGATAGTTGGGAGATAAATGGTAGAGGGCATTTCCTGGGGAGTAACTAGGCATGATGGGGTAAACTTAGGGCTAAATTTATCAGCCAGCAATTTTGCTGTATACTCTGGTTCACTATAGGTTGTTCCATTTACTATTAGTTTGGCACACTGTTATGTGTTCCCTTTAAGGTTGCATACATAGCTAAAAAATGCCTTATGGTTATATTTAGCCTGTGAGGCTATTTTTGCCTCGATGTTGGCTTTTTTGGATTAGTTTTCTGAGTTGCTTGTTGAGACTGATGACAGAGTTTTTTGCCTGTTGGGCATAGCCCTTCCTATTTTTTTGGCAGGATTTTCCTTCTCTAGGTGTACAATCTATCTATACTGGAGGTCCACAGGGGCAGATTTTTGGAGTTTGTCATAAGTTTATTTCAATTTGGTGCTGCTGTTCCTATGCAGTTATTTATATGCTTGTACAAGGTTTCCTTAAACACTTCCACATAGGCCACAGTGTTCTCTGAGTTTGGGGAGGCTTGGAATTTAGTTCTGCCATCGCTTAACAGGAGACAGTTACACAGGATAATTGTACCCCTAGTATATGTGTAGACTAGCTCTACCAGTGTGTTTGCATCGACAAAATCTAGGAATCGGTGAGCCATGTTAGTGGTTGTGAATGTATCCCAGTTTATGGTGGGATAGCTGAAATCAATCATGAATATGATGTTGGGCTGAATGGTGAGTTACTCCAGTACATTTTAGTGCATGGTATGGTTCTTCTGGGTTATAGACAGGGATCTATACCTAGCAAGGATATGGTATGGGACTTTACCTAAGGTTAGCTGGACATGGAGTAGGGTAAGAGTGCCATATTGTTTGACCAGTCTTGAGGTATACTTACCTATGTAGATTGATACAGCTCCATCTCTTGTCCCTTCTTGTGTGGTAACTAGTCTAAATGTATGAAATGTATTATAGCCTTATATTGCCAGCGTGCTTTCCGTAGCTTTAAACCATGTCTCAGTAACTGCACAGATGTCAGCACTCTCAAGGGTGAGGAGTACTTCTGGGGAGTAGAACATCCTGTTGAGACTCCTAACATTGAGCAATAACACCTTTATTTATTTTATGCAGAATGTGTTATGTTGAAAGGTTTAACATGTTGACATTGCCTAAAAAAGACCAGCTGCAGACCAATGGTCATTCTGTCCCTCTATCCAAAGTCTTAGAAAAATGTGTTTAATCTCAGCTAATTAAACTTGTTACCACAATCAACTTTCTAAACCCCACATAACAGAATTTTTGGCCATACCATAACACTTCAAGTGCTTTACTCAGCTTTGCTACCACCATCAACAATAACAGGAATACAGAGAACTTAGTTGCAGCAATTTTCCTTAATTTGTCAAAAGTTTTTGACAACATGTCTCACCAAAAACTACTCTACACATTCTCCTCCCTAGGACTTCACCATTCATCCTTGGTTCAACAGCTACCTCAGTGATAGACTTCATGCTCTAAAAGAGGAAAATGACATCTCTCCATTTCACTGCACATAAGGGTGATTCAATGATGTATTCTTGGTCGTTTGCTGTTAAATGTTTTCATAAATGGCCTACATACTGCAGCAAACATGTTTCCATTATTCAGTATGCCAATGATTTCACACTCATCTGCACTTCCAAAACCTATAACAATGTCAAACCCAAACACAGGAATCCTTCAACTCCATTGAAATATGGATCTGTAACTCTAAGTTACTATTAAACCCTTAGAAGGCCAAACTTATTCTATTTGCATCTAAACAATACTCTAATGAAAAACATATCTTCATTATTACTTCTTCAGACCAAACTAAAATTGAACTTGTAACTCATGCCAAGTTCCAATGTGTCGTCATAGATGATGCCATGAAATATGACCACCACTTAAAGCATGCTATCAGCAAAGTGCACATAAAATGCACACTCTATAATCATTGCTGGCTGGTGACTTCAAACAAAAGAGGGGCTGCAGGGAACAGTTAAATGGGCCAGGCCTATATTACAGCAAAGGTCAATGTTGATCATGTTTTCCATTTTACATAAATAAATAGTCATACACTATTGCACATGCTTGACATTATTAGACTTTCTCAGACTACAGAACCTATTTAAGAGAAAGCTCATTTCAGAGTTAATGAGATAATTGAATAGGTTTTACTATAATACCACACAAACTCAACACCTCTAAACATAAACACCTAATACTTATAAAAACTTTTAATGATGAATTACTATAACTCATTATTATATAACATGGGTAAAAGTTAAAAAATCTCTAAACATTGATTGTATGATTGACCATTTCAGTGTAGAACTGTGAGGAACAAGGACTTTTTAAGACTCAGAATGAGGAATACTCCTCAAAATAAAGTACACTTAAGAGGTAACGACAGGTAAAACTTTAATCTCAAGTAATGATTTATGTTTTCTTTATATTCAATTATTTACATATATTTGTTGACTAGGATACTAAACTGATCCAAGCTGACCTATTTTAGCCACTGCCCAGAGGATACAGATAAAAAGTGATAACAAATATGCACTGTTAGATGATCTATTAAAAAAGAAATGTGGGGGTTATACCCGTGTACAGAGAACTGTTCTTACCCAGTTATCTCATGAATTGTAATGAATAATTAATAAGAGTCCAAGCTTAGCCATAGTTATTGGTCCGCATGGCTGCTATGTTGTTTAAAATGTTCATACAAATACAAGCTCTGACCTTTCCCTGGATTTTTCAGTGCTTTGGAAACCAGGGACTTACATTCTGTCTGTCTTTATTAACTCATTCACTGCAATGGAGCTCAGGACGTTTGCACTGTAACTTCCAATGGGCAGAGCAGAAGCCTTTTGACAGAATCAAATTATGTCTTCACATGTTCATATCTCTGAAACCATAAGGATAATGAAAGAAGTTAAAAAGCCATACTCTTCAGCACAAACTATTTTTTATAGTGGTAGTATTCTTTAGATTCTAGATCTTGAACTTAATTTTATTAGTCACAGTAAACAGTAACTATTACATTTCTAATATTTTGTGAACAATTTAAAATATCTTGGCAACCATTCAAGTTACACACATACTGTCAGCAGCATTTTATCAATCTAGCTGAGAGCTTTCATGTGAGAGTAAGGAGTGCTGTCTGTGTTACTTGGTTGTTGAGATAGTTAGAAAAATTTGAAAGTTATATCAAAATAAATTAATAGCATAAAAACAACTGTTAATATCTATTTACCTGCACTAGACACAGGTGAAATATTAATGCAGTTGAGCTTGCCACTATGTAAGCTTTAAGATGAAATATTTTAAAACCTTGTACATAGCATGATTTTAGAATTATTGATCCAAATATGAGCAATCAATATTTGAATCCAAGAGTCGTCAGTAGGAGTTAACTGCAGATGCACTTGGAGGCATCACTTAGATGTAATGAGTTAAGACCATTAGAGTGATTATTAAACAAAACAGTGAAAAGACTTGGTTATTCTATGACAAAATAAAATATAATTAATTTCACAAAGGTGTAATCATTAAAATGCAGAGGACTTAACAAGTATGCATCAGAATGTAGAATTTGCACATTGAGATTTATAAAAACTAGGCATTTCTGGATGTTGAGATACATAGTAGCAAAAAGTAATGACTTCAAAAAACTTTATAAAAAGTGAAATGATGGAAATACAGTTTTAAATCAAATATTTTCCAATTAACCATACTATGCATGATATCCTGAAAGGTCAGCGCCTAACAACACTGACATGCGTGTTGAGCTAAGAAAGGCAGCAGAACAGTTCATAATATTGAATTAGTATGATGTTCATTATTTTTTTTTCTGTTTTCTTGCATTATTCTTCAGCAGATGGTAAACTATATTTTCATTTTAATCAACTAAAGTGAGCATCTTATTTAAACATCTTCTGTTACTGCTGTTTATCAGCAAGTTTGCCTATCACTGATGTACTTTTTCTTTCCAGTAACCATACTGCCAACAAATCCATGATTTCTTTCATTTTGCTCCTTCCTGGGCGATCCGTCTATGTCAACAGCTGCGTATGCATGCAAGTGACTAGCATGTATCACGTGACAGGCTGTTACTCTTTTCAGCCCAGTCCCTCAGTAAATTGGCATAGTCAAAAGCATAATGAACAGTGGGCATTTTTATGTTTGTTTGGATTATGGGCTGAGTTCAAAAACAGCCCTAAAGTTTTTTTTAAATAAATTTATTTATTCTAAAGCTCCAGAACTCAATAGTATGAGCATCAGCAGTAAGAGCTGTGCTTGAGTTCAATGGTAGTGAGTATGCAGTAGCTGTAAGCAACTTGTTTTAAATGGCAATTCAGTAGTTTAATAAATAACTTAAAAAAATACTTCAATAAAAATTAATAAAAAGGAATCTAATGAAAATGTGTGTGTGAGGGGGTGCTGCAGCCCATCAGCCATGATCATAAGCACGTCCTGCCTATGTCGACCTAAACATTACCTGACTGATCAGGCTTAAACCTCTCAACCAATTGGAGACAAATTTCAACAGAATCAGGGACAAGTAAAGAAAAAAATCAGGGACAATCAGGGGCACTTTTAATATATTAGTGCTATTAACTTGAAACATTGACAGAATCAGAGCATATGAATTAATACACATTTTTTGAAGTAAAAGAAGTTTATAACTCTTAATTATTGTTATTATTCATTAAGTGTAATTCACCACCTTTCCTCCAAAAGTCACTAGTTTTAGGAAGGATTAAGAGGGACAGAGTTAAAACTTGAGTCAGAATCAGGGACAGTTGAGAGGTATGATTAGGCTATGCAAACTATTGACTCTACTCAGGGATGGCCTTAGGCATAGGCAAACTAGATAACCACCTAGTGAGCTATGCAGACTGCTTTAAATAGGGGTACATTTTTCTTTTTCTTTTTTTTTTTTTTTTTTGGTTTATTTAATTTTTACTGAATTTCCAGGCAGAGAGATTCCCTCTACATCTTTTATCTGCATGAAATGAAAATAAAAATATTCTGCTGACATTTCATTCATGTCCTACTGAAAAAAAATTGTGCCCATGGCAGAGAGGGAGTGCTCCTAAGGGTTGCTCCAACTGACTTTGCTACTGGTCACTTTATGCTCAAATATAGGCATGAAGGTACCTGAAGCTAAAGTAATTCCCCTCTGACAATGGACTGTGGAATGTCACAGTGCCTTGATCATGCATCCATTTGTTGTTATGTGCCATATAAATCAAAACAAAATTGCATATATTGTTCAATTCCTGTCTTCTCTTAACCTCATTCCTCTTCCAAAACATTCTTCTGCATGTATTATTCCCACAATTGCCACTTTTTTGTATATAATTTACACCTACCTTTTTCTAAAGATCCCACTTCCTGTCTATTATCTCTGTTATAATATTCAGTACTTCAAGTACAGTTAGTTTAGACTTTGATTTACACTTTCTAGTAACAGCTTTTATGGCAGCCGGAAGAATTAGATTTAACAATGCTTTATATGTCTAGGCAACTCAGATCCCTTATCCCAGCTCAAAAAAAATATTTCTTTAGTTACACTCATTTGCTTGCCCAGTTTTTCATGACAGAGTACTTTGTAAGGTATTTTTAAAATAGGTTCATAGGTTAGTACTAAGCTAACTGCCCTTACGAGCCATTGTAAGCCTAACCAATTATCCCTTGTGAGACTCAAACCCTGCACCTTGTGTTTGTAAGGCAAACAAAAGCCTGACAACTCATTTAATTCTGAAAACATATGCTCCCAGGTGCATATTTTTTCCCCATTACACCTCCAATATTAGCCAACTACCAGAGGAAAATTCTTTGGAGTCTGCTTGGGGTATAAACGTATCTATGTAAGCATTTTCAGGCAAAGACCCTAAATCTTCTATATTTTATTGCATATATGGAAGCCATATATATGGCATCCCATTGTTTCTTTTTGAATTGATTATCTAATCTCTTTTCCCAATTGTTTCTGGCCACCTCTGATTGGTTCCTAAACTTATTGTGCAATGTTTTATATGCACTACTAATTATTCTTTTTTTTTAACAGCAGCTTCTGTTCTACATTCAGTTAAATACTCAACCAGTGAAAGTCTTTCATTTAGGATTCCCTCATCCCTTTTTCTTTGTCTATACTCTGATATCAATCTTTGATTTGGAAGGTAATCACTAGCTTGCAATCCAAATGTGTTCTTGGCCACTTCCATTTTCATTACCTTTCCCTAGCTAATTATTTGTTTCCAACACATCAGTACATTTGCCAGCTTCCTCTAGTAAATTCCAGCCCCATCTTGCTTGTTCTCTGTACCCCTACTTTTCTGCTACTTTATGAATATAACATTCTGTATGAGTGTTGTTATTCTCCTTAAGGATCCCACTCTTTTCTTAATTTTTTGAACTACTCCCTTACTTCATCACCACCCCTTTTCACTTTGAATTGCAGCTTTTGTATGTGTCATGTATAAGAGCCTTACCTGTGTAGCTCTAAAATACCCCTTCAAATCTTTCAAATCAGAGAATACAAATCTCCTTGTTCAATTGAGAAGATCAAGGTATCCTACTTGGTTCTTGTCCCCTTCCTTTCCCAGATAAAACCTTTCAAGTCTTTTATGAATTATTATATACAGTACAACTTTTCCTTTGATTGATAAAAATCTGATTGACCTGTGTATGAAACTAAAGGAACTAAAAGCATTTTTACTACTTCCATTTTGCTATCCATATCCATAGGCAAGAGCATCCAGTTTGTCAGTTTTGTGTATTATATTTTGTTTAGTCATTTCCCACATATCTGTAGCTGCCATAACATCATTCTCTTTAATCCATTATTCCTTAATACTTCATTTTATCATGTCTCCATAAATATGGGTATTGCTGAACAAATTCATGTGTGGGTACATAGTTTATAGCTATAGCCTTTGTTTATCTTCATTAATTGTATACCCCCCCCCAAAAAAATGAGCTGTCTCAAAATGTTCCACAAAACTGAGATGCCCTTTCCTGGTTCCATCAGGTACAAAATACTATCATCTGCAAATAAGGCCAACTTTACATGAAAGCCATACCAATTATATTCTTGAATATCTGAGTCCTTTATTTTCTTTGCTAATAGTTATGAATGTAACACAAATAACAAAATGGAAAGAGGACTCCCTTGCCTGGTTCCTCAGTCCAGACACAACATATCAGAAAGGAGCCATCACACTTTGCTTTTTTTCCTGCAGTCCCTTATATATCCTTCTAATTAACCTTAATATTCTATCAGGAAATGCAAATGCTTCCATTGCCCTTCTCATAAAATCCCAGTTTACTTTGTCAAATTCTTTCTCTGCATCAAGGCCTACCAACAGTGGCATTTTCTTAGTTTCTGTTTCCCTTTGGATCATCATTTTTCTGTTAATGTTGTCAAATGTTTGCCTTCCCTCCTCAAAACCACACAGCTCCATATCCATCAATTTTATCATCACATTTGCTATTCTTTTAGTCATTATAGACAAACACTTTATAATCATGATTTAAAATAATTTATATGAGCCTATGTAAAGCTGGATCTGTTGGATCTTTACAGTCCTTAGGTATTACAGCAATCACAGCTTTTTTTTTTTTTTTTTGAAAATGCTGGTACCTCCCTTCCTTTTAAAATACTGCTAAACACAATCTTCCAGATTGTTATCACTTTCTTCTCTCCTAGCTTCCAAACATCCACTGAAATACCATCTATTCCTGGAGACTTTCCTACAGCTTGATTAGACATTGCCATTTTTATCTCATCTCTTCCTCACTTGACTGTTAATTGTTGAGCCTCATCTACTTCTAAATTTGGCATAGCTAAGTCTTCCATAAACATTTCCATTTGTGCTTTTTCTTGATTTCCACAGTCCTCTACTTTATGCAAATGTTCATAAAATTTCCAAAATATGTCTTATACCTCTATAATATCTCTGGTTATTTTTTTTTTCTTGTTGTAGACTCCCAGAGTTTGGCAATGACTTTTCTACTTTCTGTTGCCTAAGTCATTGTACTAAACACTTTAGTGCTTCAGAGTTATAAATAAAAAAAGAAACAATTGCTTATCAGAAATCTTTCTAAACTCATGTATACTATCCAGATACTCTCTTATTTTCTCTTTAGTACTCTGCAATTGTGCCTCTTCTTGCTCTGTCAGAGTCACCTTTTTCTACAATAGTTTAAACTTTGTCATCCCCTCTAAATATGTTTTGTTATTTCTTAACCAGTTCTGGTTTTTTTTTTTCTTATATTTCTACCTTATTGTTAAACTCCACTTTTGTTTTATCCCAGTTATTAGCTATAACTTCTGGAGTACCTTCTATCTTCCCTAATGACTCATAAATAATTTCCTTTATCCATCCCTTAAATTCCTGTGTTTTTAACAGGTAAGTAGGGAAGTGCCAGTGTCTCATCTTTACTTCAGTGCCTTGCATTTTTAGCTTAGTACTTATTGGTGCATGATCTGAAATAGCTATTGGATGTGTATCATAGTTCTCAATTAAATGCACATGTTCCTGTGAAATATAAATTCTATCTAGTCTAGCCCAGTTATTGCAGCTTGGTGAATAATATGTAAATTCTCTCCAAGTCCCTGCTATAAATTCATGTCTTTCATACTAAACATTTTCCAAAATTTCTTAAGAAATCTACCCTCTTTTGTTATAGATTCCCTCCTAGCCCCTGATACATCTTCACTGTTGCAAATCAAATTTCAGTCACCACCTCTAAATAACATTGCCCGCTGAAAGCTGATTGTTTCTCACCAAAATTGTTTTTTTTACTAAGATTTAAACAAATCAGAACATAATGACACTTAGAGTAGAAACATAAACCAAAAAGTGTAAAAAAAGAAAAACATGATTTCAAAACAAAACGACTACTTACAAGAGTGTCTACTGAACAATGAGGATTCTAATAGATTTCATTAGTTAATAAATTATTATGCATAAAAATGATAAATGATTTACTTAGTAGTTCTTTAAGGTTGTTCCACATGTTGGATGAAGAAGTGATTCTGGTAGTCTTGTCCTGATGGCAATAGGTTCCAACTCAAAAACTTCTAATACAATGTTAGTGAATTCATTAAAAGAGGGAGTAGATTCATTTTCCAATTTTTTGTTAGAACTTTCCTTGAGATTGATAAGATGCTCCATAAAAGTGGATATTTTAATCTCAAAACACATTCAGGTATTTAGGAATTAAATAAAATTAAGGGTTTAGTTAAAGTAAATTTAAGCATAAATAAAACCTGTAAGAAAATATTTATATTATCTCAGAAAGGTTTAAGTACAACACAATCAAAAAACGTATGTTGCCAATCTACTTTAACCTCTAATTTACATCCCCAACAAGCCATCTTTTTTAAAACATTAATTCAGTCCAATGAAGTGTGAAGAAAGATCTATGAATAAATTGCCAAGAAAATCATCTCTATTTGAGTGAAGAGGTAGTTTGTTTTGATGACAATAAAATTACATTTTTTATCCTCTTCATTTGGAGATCTATTATTAATGACTCTAAAATAATTCCAATAACTAACTCTGTTATATTCTATTTCTTTTTTAACCACTTTATATAATTTAGATAAAATACCTTTCTCAACTGTATTGTGTTGTGTTCAAAAGGATAAAAATCAATTAATATAGGAACAGAATTTCTTACACTTTGTTACATCAGTTTAGTCTTGTGTTCAACAAACTGACTACAGTTTTGTATATGCAACCATATATCTTTATCCAAATCAAATGTATTAAGTTAAAAGTGGAAATGTTAGTATGAGTATAGGCTATTGAAAAAAATGAAAAAAAAACATGTTTCATCTACTGGATTTCTGTAAATAAAATTTATCAACGTAGTCATTATGATGAATAGATATGAAGACTTGATTGCTTTATTAGTATTATTTGAAAAATACTGTTTTAATAACCAAAGTAAAACATTATTTGAAACTTAATGATTTGAATCTTTAAAATGAATAGTTTCTTGTACAAAATTATTTAACCAGAGAGTTGCTGTCTTAATGATTGAAGATACTGAATATAACTCAAGTCCAGCAGACCAACACCACCAAAAGACCAATCTCTAGTATGATGAATTAAAGCTAGTCTATGTTTATTAGGGAACCATAAAAAATTAGCATGGTGGCAAAGATAATGATTGTATGAAATATAATATTTTTGGCAAAATCATTTTAATTATAGAAAGTCTCTTTTCCATACAGAAGATATATTTGTTCCAATTGTTTACAAGATTATTTATTAGTAAAATATTATTATAGTTGAAAGTTATTATATCATTAATGTTGTTGTTGTTGTCTTTCGGCTTTTCCCAGTTAGGGGGTCGCCACAGCGGAACTCCAGTCTGCTAATGATTGGCAGTAGATTTTCACAAACGCCGAGGTGCCAGCTCGACGTTCAACCTTCAATGAAGACATGCCCATTTACGCATGTCTTTTGAATGCCCACCCAACCGCGGGGAGGACATGCAGACTCCACACAGAAGGCACTCCCCGCACTCCATATAATATTATCAGTAATTAATTAGTATTACCCATAATTATCCCTAAATATTTTTTTCTTGAACTATATACTTGGTAAATGTTTTATCTATATCTTTAGTATTAAAATTTATGGGTAAAACTTTTGTTTTCCTATCATTAAAGCTAAGGCCAGATTTCTTCTGGAAGATTTTCATTGCTTTAAAGACAGCTAGAATTGAACTATTGCATTCATTTAAGGTCAATAAAATATTGTCTGCAAACAGCTGAATCTTAAATAATGCATTTTTGCTCACTTGAATACCTTTAATGTTTTAATTTGATCTTATAAAGTGGGCAAATGGTTCTATAACTAAAGAAAAGAGTAAAGGTGAGAGTGGACATCCTTGTTTGGTTTCTTTAGAAAGCCTAATTGACTCTGAAGTGCATGAACCTATTTTAACATATGCATGAGAGTTTTCATAAAGAAGATTAATAATGTGTATAAACTTGCTTGAGAAGTTGCTTTCTTTTGCTTCTAATGAGAGATAATTCCAGCTAACGTAGTCAAAAGTATTGTAACTTATAAACGTATTAATGTTAGTTTATCTTTTGCTTTAGTTACCTAATCAATTATTGCCAATACTATTTTAATGTTATTATATGAATTCCTGTTTAATATGAATCCAGTTTGGTCACTGCTCACCACAGACAGTAGAAACTGATTTATTCTGCTAGCATGAAAGCCATAAATAATTTATAATACATATTTAATCAAGATATTGAAGTCAAGTCAAGTCAAAGCCAAGTCAAAGTGAACTTTATTGTCATTCTGACAACTTGTGTATCACTGAACAAAATATCATTACCCTATTTCAAGGTGGACACATTTTCACATATAGACAATCTACAGTACAACAACTACTATTGGCATGACACTATACATATTGATTGCATATACAGGAAACTTCTTCCATGGTAGTCATTGTTGCATAGTTGCTTTGCAGCTTTGATTAACACACAGAAATATGAATTTAAGTATTATTGCACAGAAATATTATTGCACAAAAAATATAAGGTATTGTTGGAATTTTCAGCAGCCTTTATTCAGCGTTTAGAGTTAAACATGGTGTGGAGATAGTGTGAGTTTAGTAGTGTAATGACTTGTTGTTAGAAACTCTTTTTGAATCTGGCTGTTTTGCATCTCATACTGCAGTAACATTTACCAGAAGATAATTAGGTGGGCAATCCATGGGCAGGATGGGTAGTGTCCCTGATTATCTTATTGGCCCTGCTGAGAAACCACAACAGGTATATTTCTTGGATGGCTGGAAGCGCAGTCCCAATGATTTCCTCTGTTACCCTAACCACTTTCTGGGGGGGTCTTTTGGTTTGAGGTGGAGCATTTACAATACCAAGTTGCAATACTGTTCATTAATATACTCTCTATGGTGCCTCTGTAGAAGGTAGTGAGGATTGGAGAGGAGAGGTTTACCTTCCTCATCTTTTGCAAGAAATTAAGGTCACTGCTGTGCTTTCTTTACAATGGCAGCAGTATTAATGCTCCACGTTAGGTCATCTGTAATATGTACCTCCAGGAATTTTGTGTTTTCCACTCTTTCCACTATTTCATTATGGACTGTTAGTGGCGGGCATGTTTTATGCCTTCTTCTGAATTCAACAATGATCTCTTTGGTCTTGTTCATATTTAGCCCGAGGTTGTAGTTGATGCACCAGATGATGAGTTGACTAACTTCGTCCCTGTAGGCTGATTTGTCATCATTGCTAATGAGACCAATAACAGTCGTGCCATCAATTATGTAGTTCGAGTTAAGCTTGATGGTACAGTCCTGAGCTAACAAGATGAACATAGCACTCAGAACACAGCCCTGAGGAACCTCTGTGTTCATAGTGATGCTCAAAGAGGTGTTATTGCCAACACATACTGTCTGTGGTCTGTTCTTGAGGAAGTCCAATATCCAATTGCATAGGGGAGTGTTTATTCCCAGTTTGTCAAGTTTCAATGTGGATGTTGGGTATCACTGTGTTGAAGGCAGAGCTGAAGTCTATGAACATGTGCATATAACAGTTCTTGTTTTCCAGGCGGGCCATGCACAAGTGAAGCACCATTGATATAGCATCTTATGTGAAACTGTATGCAAACTGAAGTTGATCCAAGGATACAGGAAGGTTGGTTGTTATATGGTCCTTGACCAGCCTTTCAAAGTACTTCATTACTACTGAAATGAGTGCTATGGGGCAGTAGTTATTTAGTTAATGGTGGGGACTTCTTTGGTATAGGTATTATGGTTGCAGTTTATAAGAGGAGCATAATAAGAATCTCAAGAGGAGCATTTTACAGGATCTTTATCTGCTTTTAAAATTGTAGAGACAAGAGTATACTTCCAGGATAGAGGAACATTTACTAAGTCTTTAACAACTGAGAAAACTTTAAGTAAGATAGATGAGGCTTCTTTTTGCATTAATATTTTATTTATTTATTTTTATTTTACATTTGTTTACTGGGATAGTCCAACTGGACCAGGTTCATTTATAGAGGAGGCCCGGGGATAAAAGCTCAACATTTACATAATCAAACAAAAAAAATCAGACAGAAATGTAAAACGGACAAAGAGAATATCAACAATATATGAAGTAATAAAAAATATGGTTACCAAAGGAAATTTCATGCTAGAGATAAAGAAATTAGTGTTGTGGTACTGTAGCATATATACAGTAAGTATACTAGGAAGGAATGTATATGAAGAAGCAAAATAAATGTTATGTGATACATGGAAATAGCCAGGTGTTCATAAGATGTGATTTGCATGAGTTTTTAAACAGTGTGGCAGTGGATGCAGAAGTCAGAGAAGAGTTTATGTATGATTCCATCATTACCAAGGCCTTGTTAAGTTTTAGTCCTCTGATTTGTGCTTTAAGTTCAGAGGAAGTTATAGGTTTATCAGTTAATTATATCAAAATAACTTTTAAATTCTTTCAGAATATTTACAACTTCAGTGACCTTTTTCCTGCTCTTGTTAGAATATATTGCCTTGATATGATTGGATTTAAGATTTTTATTCTATTAGCTACATTATACATAAATTTAGGATTAACAGTAAAATTTACTATTTTAATCCTTTACAAGTTAATTCTAGCCTTATGATTTAAAATATCTAAATATTTACTTTTAATTTTATTACATTAGTGTTTCTCTTTTAACTATCTTGTTTTAGCTTATCAATTTTTTTCTATTAACTGAATCATTTCCTTGTTCCATTGCTTTTTTTAAACCATACCAATATATAATTTTACCATCCAGCTAGGCCCTTAGAGAATCCCTTAGATAAATCTCAGATGTTTTCTGTGTAATTAATTCCAATACAAGCCTGCATTTCTTTCATGAAAAAGTCTTTAAATTGTTTCACGTTAGTTATATAAGCAGGTATGCATCTAATAGATTTATTATTGCCAGTATTTAATGTCAGCTCAAACATTATAGCATTATGGTCTGAACGTGGACATGGTATTACCTTAACTTTCTAACTATCTAGTAACTCATTAGAGAAATATATTCTGTCAGTTCTAGCTTGCGGTTCATGTCTGTTTGAAAAATGAGTGAATAAAAGTAAATCTGAATCTTCAAAATCATTTATGTCTTTGATATGAAATAAGTCTATAAAATGTATGAATTCCTTTGCTGAGGCAGATATTTTTCTCTTTCTAGTGGATTTAGTATAATCAACTTTTAGTATACAATTAAAATCTCCTGCTAGTATACTACTACCTTTTGAAATTTGAACTATTTGGTTCAATTGATTTCTAACAGTACTAGCTCCTATTCCTGAGATTCAGTATACATTAATGACAGTATATATTCTTTTATTGATTTCTAATATTACTGAACAGAACATTCCCTTATTATATGATCCAATAATCTTAGGTGTAGGCAGAGTTTTTCTCCACATTCCCACAATTTTTTAAGCCCTGTAATAGCACTTTTAGGAGGAATTTAAATACATCCCAGCTTAATCCTCATATCTTGCCAGTTGCCCATTACTACTACAAATCTACCATTATTAGCTTTTTTCCCCTCTTCTACCACTATTGGAAGATCCCTAGCAATTAATATAAGTACTCTTCTTTTCCTTTACCCATGATATACTACTGAATATTCATCTTGAAATCCTCTCTTTATCAATGTATGTACTCAGTACTTTCCAAATGTGTCTCCTATTGCACTGCCATTTGCACTCTGCATTTCTTAATATAATTATTCTTTCCTTTTTTTTATACCTGTGAGACCATTCACATTCCAAGATAATATGAAAAGTGTCGCTATTATGGTAAGACATTGTTATCCCCACCTATTATATATAACTGCTTTTTTAAATGTCTGTTTCCAGCTTTTGTGATACATGCACCCATTATTGTTCAGTAGGTTTATACTTTATACACATTTTTTTCTCATCCTCAACAATGGAACCCAAGTCAAATTTTACAAGAGTTTTTGTTTTAATAAAAACCCTCAAAAAACACATCCAAAGTGCACCCCCATAACCTGTTAACTTAATACAAACACACATAAATATGTGCATCTGCAAAAAAGTAAGTTTAACCCTTCTAACAGGAACATTTGTCCCAAATAGACAGCTGCTAACACACAGGCCTTAATAAACTTGAAATTGAAGTTACCCATGCTAAGACACATTATTGACCGTGTTTCTACTTACAAAGCAATTCATGTATTTTGATGTGATGTCTGTTAGATGTGAAAACAACTATCATGTTTTCAGAAAATATTAACTTTTAGCCTTGAAGAAATAGTGTGGTTTTATTTCCCTGCTATCAGCTTGTCTCCTTGGAAAAGCAATAGAAAATGTATTCTTCTGCTGCAGCCAAAAAGACAAACTGAAACATTTATTGCTAAAGGAAAACTTTCATTATATTTGGTGTTCTCATATTTACCTGTTTCCTCTTAAAGTTTGTTATTAGATTAAGCCAATAGTCATAATCCAGACATTCACCTATGAAAAAGTAAGAGATAACATAACAACTCTACATATATTATGATCTGTGTATATTTATACCCCATCCCCACCTCAGCAACCCAAGATTACAGCCTATTACCTTATACATGCTTTTGTCTAGCTTTTCTTCTCTTTTTGCAAGACAATGCCTGCATTTCTTAATAAAAAAAAGAAAGAGAAGAATAAGATGATAAAAAAGGCATATGTTTATTTTAGTAACTTTATCACATACAAGAACAACTAAAAATACTTTACTATAAATCATACAATTTATATTGTGAAAACTTTTATAGAAATACTAAAGAACAGAAAGTCATTTTACTTACAGTTGCCTTTTTCCTTCTTCTTCCCCTTACCTCCCCTCAGTGACCGTCAAGATATTAATGACATGAAGTGAGGTAAATGTTTTTAAGTTCTCCACAAGTTTAACACAAGTTAACAAAAGTCCACTCTTTCCATTTTTTCTTATACACATTTTTCACTAATTTCCATATTGCTCACCTTGTTCCTATTAAACTCCTTCACCTCACTCCAGATTCTGGTTAAGACACTCTCAATTATTCTTATCAACTATTCTGCCTTTCTCTGTCTCTCAAGTATTTCCTTTAGAACAGTGGAAATGGTTTTATGGACAAAGTCAATCCATGGGCTTACTATAAGAAGAATGAGAAGCAGAGCCCCCTTTTGCTTGATGGCTATTGCTTTGTTGGACAAACTTTTGTTTTTCCTCTTTGGCTTGTTCTGCATCAAAATTACTTTGATCATCCAGGAAAACAAAATAGTCTGAAGAGAGGCGAATACAGTAACTTAAATCTCAAATCTGCCTCAAGACATTCCCTGATTACTCAAATAAATTTGGTTCTCTTCCGATTGGTGTACAGTGACTAGTCATTTTCCTGAAACACTCTACTGTCTCTATGTTTTCATATTTGCCATTTTGCCACAGTTTTGTCAGGATCAACTTTTCGTGACTAATACAGATCTTGGCTGCTTTCTCATGGTCAGATTTGTAACATACATATGGTGTACCCTTTCAATTCACAATTGCTGCTGTGAATACCAGTCCAGTTGCTTATTTGTGCCTTCATAAATTTAATATAGTCTGTTCTTTCTGGTTTCCCTGGTATAACAGGAAATCTCAGATTTTTCATATGTGTTCTGTCCTCTAATTCTTCCATTTTTTTAAACATCTCTTCTAGAGCAGTCTCATAACTCAGCCAGCCTTTTCTTCATTTCACCCTCTTACTTTTGTAGTTTTATCAGCTCATCTGAGTGTTTGTTTAAAGCTTTTATACATTTTTCCAGCCTTTTCTTATTTCAGTTGATATATCCCCAGATTCAGCAAGCCCTCCACGGTGTACAGGAATAGTGCAGGAGCTCCAGCAGGAAATATGTCTGCCGTGACATCCAGGAATAAGCTGCAGGGATATGCAGGAGTGCTCCTGCACTAGTCCTGCACAGACTCAGCTCCTGCATGCAAATTACCCCATTTGTAGGTGAAATCCATGCAAATGAGGTAAATTTGCAATCCAGGAAGCTGTCAGCCAGCAGTGCAGGACTAGTGTAACCTGCAAGAATGTATTCGGTTAGTAACATAGTACATTTCTGCAAACTATAAAATGGAGCCATGACAGGGTGTATATAACATGTAAAGCATTCCAATGGCCAAATATATGGCCATTGGCATGGAAAACAGTTAAAAAATAATAATAACTTATATATTTTTTAGCCAATATCGTCTGTTTAAGCGTAGAGCAGCGACACACAAATAGGATTGGGCAAAAAAAAAACTGAAATAAGCATTCTAACCAAAATCACTATTTGCCATTATACTCAAAGGCAGGCAGAAGGCAACATGGCCAGTGAATAGTGGTTGCTAAGGAGGGAGGCTCAGTGTGGGACCTGTAACTATGCATCAGCAGGCAATCCTATACAAATGAGGGGAATGATACTAAATCCTAGATTTCCCCTCAGTGCTAGTCAGCACCCAACATTGTAAGAGCAGGAATAGTTTGGTGCAAGCCTAGGAGTCAGCTGACATCACAGGGGGTGATGTTAGGCATACTGTAAGTGGATTGGAGCCCTGTGGCTTGGGTTTGCTCTTAGCTTAGCAGAACTAAGCAAGGGGGTATGTGTCTGAGGCTGCCTAGCACTCTTTACATTGCCTAAGATGGTTTGCATGCCGCACAGCAGGTTTTAAAGGGAAAAAAAAAAGTAAACCAGGAAATAGCAGCTTTGGGCACATTTGAGCACTGTGTTTGTGTGGTACACCACTGGGCTTAAACAGGAAGGCAATGGGAAGGGAAAACATCAGTAGAAATGTAATCAAGGAGAACTAGCATAGCTGGCAGGTGAAATGTATCAGAATCAGCCAATTACCCAGGCAGAAGACCAGCTCAGCCCAGAACACTACTATAAACTATGCAAACACCTTTGCCAATAGTTTTTCCATCATACTCTACAACACCAGTGTATAAAACTGTGGAAATTTTAACAAACAAAAACAACAAAATTATAGGGATTGCAGTAGCTATCATACATCAACATGTGGAAGAGGCTGAAGGTGGTGAGGATGAGAATGCTGTCGACCAAACCACAGTGAGGAGACGGAGAAGAGTGTACAGACCCAGGATAACCTACCAGGGGCTACATAAGCTGGAGATAGTGGAGTGCTATAGGGTGTACAGGGACCTCCTACAGCATATTGTTGAGCTGTGCCGGCCACACCTGACACATAGAGCTAACAGAGGGGAACCTATCCCAGTGGATACCAAGGTATGTGTAGGCTTAAGAATACTAGCCACAGGTACGTTCCAAAGGACAACAGGGATATCATGTGGATCTCACAGGCATCAGCATCCAGGGTACTCCACCAGTTCCTGGATGCCATGTCAGCACATGCCGGTGAGCACATATATTTTCCCAACACCCGTGAGGCATTGGCCAGCAAAATGCATCTCTTCCACCAAATGCAGAATACCCTGAGGTAGTGGGTGCTATAGACTGCATGCACATACACATCAAAGCACCACTTGGTGAGTGGGGTACAGTCTACATCAACCGCAAGGGATTCCCCTCCATCAACTGCCAGGTCATGTGCGATGCTCAGGGCATAATAATGAATGTGTGTGCTGGCTGCTGTGGAAGCCATCATGGTTCCCACATCTGGCATCTGATGAAGCTGTACCAGAGATTTGCCAATGGGGATATCCCTCACAGTCACCTAGTTGGGGATGCTGTTTACACACTGGAGACGTGGCTCATGACACCCATCAGAAATGCACACACACCTGAACAAGAACTCCATAATGAGGCCCACACACAGACCAGAATTATAACAGAGCATGTGTTTGGGATGCTCAAGTCATAGTTCCAGTGCCTGGACACATCTGGTGAAGCCTTGCAGTACTCCTCAGCTACATGTACTCAAATTGTCATCATATATGCCATGCTACACAATATGATCCTGTAGAAACAGCTGCAGCAGGAACAGCATGGAGCAGGGCCACACAGCCCCCCACCATTGCCAAGGCCTGCACAGGCACAGAGTGATTTGGAAGAGGAACAACTTGAGCCTGTCCCAGTAGAGGCAGAAGGAGGCGTGCATAGTATGCTCTGGCCTTGGCAAAGAGGCAATGCATAGCACATACACTGACACAGGAGGGACCCATGGAATGACACCTCTCTCTGACTCACACATACAGTAAAAGGGATGCCAAACATGACACTACCTGTGCCCAACCATGTATAGGTAGTGTACTATGTGCATCCGACATAGGTAGCCCACAAGCAACATCCTCAATACTGGCACACCCACAAGGTAAGTCACTCTTCTTACCATTTGCCTAATGGAGTAGTATGTGTTATTACTTGTATCTACAGTATAGGTGTGAGCATGCAAGGGAATCGGGTGGCTGAATGGGATGCCATCAGATAGTAGACACTTATAGGAGCAGCATGTGATCTGTAACAAATACTGGTGTCTCCATAGTAGCCAGTACTACACATGGTGACAAAACCCACTGCAGGAAATGTGCTGGGCCATGTGTGTGTCCATATGACACACACATGCCAGTCAGGGAGGTTTACATACCCAACAACAGTCTCAGCCAGCAGGACAGGTGTAGACAAACACATACAAAGGCCCTACTAAGGCCCCTGAATGATGGCTATGGATTACCCCCCCCCCAGGCCTACACAGACAGACTACATCAGGTCAGGTAGTGGGATGTTAGTTCTGAAGGTTAAGAAGTCAGAACCTGGTATGTAGGTCAATAAAACCTAAGTCCTGTAGTACACTGACATGCCTCTAGTCAGCATGATAGGTTAAAATACAGAATGAAATGGAGTACCTGACATACCAGTACAGTCATAGCAAATGTGTAGAAGTGTCAGGTGTGCCCCCCAATCCTATGTAAAAATGTAGAAACAGTCAGGTGTGCCCCAAAGTCCTGAGTAGAAATATAGAAACAGTCAGGTGTGCCCAGCTAATCCTATGTATAAATGTAGAAACAGTCAGGTGTTCCCACCCCAATCCTATGTAGAAATGTAGTAACAGTCAGGTGTGCCCCCCCCAATCCTGTATAGAAATGTACAATCAGGTGTGCCCCCAAATCCTGTGTAGAAATGTAGAAACAGTCAGGTGTGGCCCCCCCAATCCTATTTAGAAATGTAGTAACAGTCTGGTGTGCCCTCCAATCCGATGTAGACATGTTGTAAAAGTCAGGTGTGCCCCCCAATCCTATGTAGAAATGTAGTAACAGTCAGGTGTGCTCCCATCCAATCTGATGTAGACATTTAGTAATATGTATGTGTAGGTATAATACCAGTGGAGCACAGGTGACCTGAGGTGGCCAAAGTAGCAGGATATATTATAGCATTTGTACAATTTGCAGGTATGTATGTATTAGGTTGGTGTCTGTTTCATATTGTGTGAGAGTGGTCAGTATGTATTCATGTTGAGGTTTGACCTGGTGGCCATTGCCCACTACTGCTGATGACAGGGTTATGTCCTCACAACTGCAGCGCCAAAAACAATGCCCCCCAGTATAACACATTCTAGCAGTAAGCCATTGTAAATGTATGGCAGTAATATGTGTCACCATCTAAAAGATGGACATGGCATGACTGTTGAGCTTGATGTACAAGCAGTACACAGGGAAAAGTACCCCAGACACACAGTGTATAATGTGCAATCGTGAAATGGACACCCCCTTGGAATTGGACATACAGGTATGCATCTCATTATCTGGGCTTGTAGTAGGGAATACTGATGTGGTCTGGCTGAACACTTGGAGATCACAAAGGCAATAGGACTGATGTATTAAGAAACAGCTGATGTCCCTGCACAAGCCAGCATAACTGGAATGCCCCATGCATATCTGTGAGTCAGATGCAAGTAGTGTCCATAGCACACATGCATCCAGCTCACTCAAACACCACCCACAGGTACCTCCTTGATTTTATCCCTGCTGTTGGGTATGGGTACAATATGACCCACACATGTGTATGGCAATAGCAAGAGAATGCAGCATGTAGTGCAGGTGTCCCATGCAAGTGTGCCCCTAGCTGTAAGCAGCACCCTACCAGCATCCACACCACCTGATCATTACTGATAGAAAGTTTTGGCATGAACACCTAGCACACCTACCCTGTCACCCCAGGGGAATATAGTGTATGGCAGTCTGGGACTGTAGGAGTGACATAATGCAACAGCCTGCTACAGCTGGCCTGCATCACCACCAAATGGCCTACAGGCCTCTGCCAAAGGCCTATGTCTCACCCATACTACCAATGTATGTTATGTCATGGACACCCAAATAACAACGTAACACACTCCACATAACCCATATGCAAGGTCATGTGGACAAACCACAGTAACATGTCCATCATGTCCCACTGCATGAACTGTGGACCAACACCAAAACACAGCTGTGGTGAGGTGATAACTATAGGGAAAGTATCAGAGAATGTTTGCAAAATGTATGGAAGAGGATAGAATAATGGGAGGGGGGCATGGGCAGCATGGAATGTGCAAAGTCCGAAACACAACCATGTGCACATACTATCCCTGGCTGCAAATGCAAAAATGGGTGGCTACAAACCTGCCCATACACCACAATAGGGGTAATGTCCTGACTTATGACCCCTGCCTCTGGGTAACCTGTGTGAATCTGTACAGCTGTGAGATATTGCCACAGCAAGAAAAGGCCATACGGTCATGTTGATGGATGTACAAGTATGGGATCCTCTGACATCACTGTACCACGGTGCTGAACTGGATACACAGACCCAGCAGTAAGTGTCTGCAGCTCCCCCTCCAGAATGGCATAACTTTCCAGGAATATGTAGGTGTCTGACCACAATACTGGACACAGCTGCATTCACCATGTGTTCCCCAGGACATCACTGTAAGCAAAAATGTCTACCTGACAGTACTTGATGACATAAAACATCACAGTGTATAACAGTACACATGTCTGACTATCTCTGCTAAAACCAGTACCATGTAGCAGAAGCAGAACAGACACAATCACCTACAGTACACACTAACCCTTGCACAGTTTAACTCCATATTGCCAACTGATCTACAGATATCCTGCAGAAACAGTTTGCTAGCTGTAGGTGTAGAACACAAAGGTCTGCACTGGAGTACAACCTACCTGGAATGGATCCACATATTCAATGCATGCTCACACACTTAGAGAAATGAAGGCAATGTCAGACAACAACATACTCAAAGGTTATACTGGGCATGCTCACACACTTAAACAATGAAGTCCATGTCTGCCAATGACAGTGGACCATACATTGAAGATGTTAGTGCATACACTCCTCAGTATGCACCAGTCATGCTTTGCACACACATTGGATAGGAATACACATATATATCCAAGGACAACACACTATAATATGCCAAAAGTACACATGCATACAAGTGTGGAAGAGAGTGACAGTGACAAAGAGCCTTCCATCATGAGGCCTGTCCCACCCAGAGCACAACCAAATGGCTACAACCACATGATGTGTAAATGTAACTCACTGTAGAAATTAGCCACTGGTATCCCTCAGCATTAAAGACTCTGTGGTGCTAGTGCTAGCTGTACAACATGACTATACAAAGCAGTAGTCATCTAGCAGTTGTATACATGTACCTGCAGAATATAAACATGCGTGTGCCTGAGTGCGGTATGTCTACCTCTAGATGAATGGGTTATGGCCCATGCACACATACTGCCCTCCCCATAGCCCTACTATGGCAAGCCTGGTGATGTCTGTCACTGCGAAATGCACCTTTGGGGAAGAGATAGCCCAGTAATCGCTGTGGTGCATCTTTTAAGTGTGTAGTGCTGTAGTATGATAAACTAGTTAGGTAGGAGTTTTAATCCCAGACATGGCAATTGTGTGTGTGTGTGTGTGTGTGTGTGTGTGTGTGTGTGTGTGTGTGTGTGTGTGTGTGTCTCTGTCTGTGTAGGGAGCAATGCCTTTTAGGCTAGTCACATTCACTACAATTCAAATGCCCTACTTTGGCAAGCCTGCTGATGTCATTCACTTTGAAACACACCGTTGGGAAAAGAATAGTCCAGTAATTTCTGTGGTGTGTCCTATGATATGCATAATGATGTAGTGGGATAAACTAGTTAAGTAGGAGTTCTAATCCCAGACATGGCAAGTGTGTGTGTGTGTTTGTGTGTGTGTGTGTGTGTGTGTGTGTGTGTGTGTGTGTGTGTGTGTGTGTGTGTGTGTGTGTCTGTGTGTGTGTGTCTTTTTAGGCTAGTCACACTCACTACAATTCAAATGTCCTACTTTGGGAAGCCTGCTGATGTCATTCACTTTGAAATACACCTTTGGGAAAGGAGTAGCCCAGTAATCTCTGTGGCACATCCTATAACTGCATAATGCTGTAGTGTGATAAAATAGTTAGGAGTTCTAATCCAAGACATAGGTTCATAGGATCATAGGTTGGTACTAGGCTATCGGCCCTAGGGCCTATACAAGCCCAGCCATAACAATCCCCTGGCTATTTCTTCCCACACTATTTACCTCCCTGGACCCCTGTCTAGTAGGGCGACTGACGTGATCCCCGGGGTGAATTTCCTTTCTCCCATCCAATCATCAAGGTTCCTTTTGAAGAGGGCCAAAGAGGCACTCTGCTTGACATGTATGGGCAATCTATTTCAGAGTCTGGGGAGTCTCTGGGTCAGGAACCTATCCCTCAACCATATTTTGTTTATTGTAATGACAAAGTTTAGATCCCTGGAGTGTGTGGCTCTGAGGTATTGGGATTTCTTTAAGTGTAGCATGTCCAACAGCTCTGGATTTGACATGGCGTTGTATGTTAAGCAGAGATCGCCTCGGAGTAGACAATATGTGACAGAGTATAGCTGAAGTTTTTTAAGACGATCAGCACAGGGCATCTGCTTTAGGCCTGTGATTCTTTTAGTGAGGTATTTCTGCGGCCTTTCCAGTTGTTGCAGATGTCTTGAGAGGTACATACCAAATGTGGCGTTGTATTCCATAATGGGATGAGTACAGTGGGACAATGACCTCACTTTTTCTGGATGAAAAGCCCTTAGTGATGAGGTGTGCCACATAGGATTTCCTGACTATTGTGGTGATGTGGTTATTGAAGGTGAGACCACTGTCCACCTGTGTCCCTAAGTCTCTCATCACACTTTTGGTGTTTAGTGTATGGCCACCTATGTGGTTATTCACAGGTACATGTTTTTTCTCAAAGGGGATAACTATACATTTCTTGGCATTGACCTTGAGCCCATGGCTCTGGCACCAAGCATCTGTTTCTGTAAGGCCCTTTTGTAGAGTATCCACATCATTTGAGGATTCAATAATGGCTCCCAGTTTGCAGTCATCTGCGAACTTTGTTAGCCAGTGTCCCTTAGTTTTGGCCTGTACTTCAGAAAAGTAGATAGAAAACAAGAGAGGTCCCAGGACTAAACCCTGAGGTACTCCACTTGTCACTTGTCTGGAGCTGGATTTGGAGTCAGCTACTTTTACAGTGTGGATTCTGTCAGTAAGCCAGTTGGCAACCCATCGAGTGATGTTAGGATTAATGACCAGGTTAGTACTTTTATTTATGATCGAAAGTGGGGGATGGAGTCAAAGGCCTTGGCGAGGTCCAGATAGGTTGTGTGAACTGTCTTACTCTCGTCCACGGCTCTAGAGACTGATTCGAAGAAGTCAATCAGGTTCAGGAGACAAGATTGGCCCTTCACAAACCCAAACATGGCAACTGTTTGTGTGTTGGTGTGTCTCTGTCTGTGTAGGGAGCGATGCTTTTTAGGCTAGTCACACTCACTACAATTCAAATGCCTTACTTTGGCAAGCCTGCTGTCATTCACTTTGAAATATACCTTTGGGGAAAGAGTAGTCCATTAATCTACGTGGTGCATCCTATAACAGCGTAATGCTGTAGTGTGATACAGTAGTTCGGTAGGGGTTCTATTCCCATACATGGCAAGTGTGGATGTTTGTGTGTGTGTTTGTCTGTGTAGGGTGCAATGATTTTGAGGCCATTCACAGTCACTACTTTCTCCATTGCCCTACTTTGGCAAGCCTGCTGATGTCATTCCCACTGAAATACACCTTTGGGAAATGAGTACTCCAGTAATCTCCATGGAGTGTCCTAAAACAGTGGAATGCTGTAGTATGATATAGTAGTTTGGTAGGGTTTCTATTCCCAGACATGGCAAGTATGGATGAGTTTGTTTGTCTGTGTAGGGTGCAATGCTTTTGAGGCCATTCACATTCACTACAACCTCCATTGCCTTACTTTGGTGAGCCGGCTGATGTCATTCCCAGTGAACTACACCTTTGGGGAAGAAGTACTCCAGTAATCTCCATGACATGTCCTATAACAATGTAATGCTGTAGTGTGATATAGTAGTTTGGTAGGGGTTCTAATCCCAGACATGGCAAGTGTGGATGTTTTGTGTGTGTGTGTGTGTGTGTGTGTGTGTGTGTGTGTGTGTGTGTGTGTGTGTGTGTGTGTGTGTGTGTGTGTGTGTCTGCATAGGGCGCAATGCTTTTGAGGCCATTCACAGTCACTACAACCTCCATTGACCTTTTTTGGCAAGCCTGCTGATGTCATTCCCAGTGAAATACACCTTTGGGGAAGGAGTAGTCCAGTAATCTCTGTGGCATGCCCTATAACTGCATAATGGTGTAGTATGATAACCTACTTAGGTAGGAGTTCTAATCCCAGACATGGCAAGTGTGTGTGTGTGTGTGTGTGTGTGTGTGTGTGTGTGTGTGTGTGTGTGTGTGTGTGTGTGTGTGTGTGTGTGTGTGTGTGTGTGTGTGTGTGTGTGTGTGTGTGTGTGTGTGTGTGTGCGTTTGTCATTCGTATCCTGTGTGGAGGTGGCTCTGTGTGTATAACAACTAGACTCTTTGTGGAGTGGGTTTTGCAAAGTTCTTATATGGTGGCCCTATTATATGTCACACTGTCCACCTTACAAGGATAGCAGATGTCAAATAGCTCAGAGGCTGGGGTGCCAATCCATACACCTGCATGCGACATCAAGGCCTGGTGAACAAATTAAGCAACTTTCTTATTATCCAGAGAACACTCTCAACCCACGTCTCATACACAAACACACTTGTCTAGGCAACAACCGCTATGTTGGTAGCACTCTGCATATTGTCCAGAGACACTAACCATGGTGTGATTACAGTGGGCTACAGAGGGCATGGCACTCTGTCCATCAGTACAATAGGCACGTAATTGCAGACAGTGCAGCTTCACTATGTTTCCCACTGGATGCCTGCAACAACTGCAGTGCCATCAAATGTGACCCACAAAGGACATACCATGCCTTAAACACATGCCCTGTATGGACAGATGCCACTGACACCAGGGAATACCTGTATCATGATATCAGTGTAGGTGCAAGGTCAACCTGCTGCCCATTAACAGTTCCCGCCACATGAGGCCAGGACTGGCACATCTGATGATAACAATCTGTGTACACAGCATGGGCCGGCCACCCCAGGTACAGTTCTACATACATTTACATGCATGTGGGACATGTGCACATCCCAGGCACCATCCATGTCATGGAATATATAACACATACATGGCAAGTATTGTACAGTATTGGCCACACACGATAGTAACCCAGGTGACTGGATGGTGAACACAATACCCACATGTGTAGGCCAATCCAGACGCTATACCCCTGAGCCACACTGCAGATCATTGTCATGTGGCCTGATGCCATGGTGTACCCTTCACCTAGCCTTGTATAGCCTTCTAGCACAGTCATCCACTACACACCCATGAAGCAATGCACCCATGCATGTCAGTTCTGGCACCCTGTGTCTGTGTGTGTGGTGTATGATGCTTTTGATCACATTTGCACTCACTACAACTCCCAGTGGCATACAAAAGCATGTTGTCTGAGGTCAGATACCTTCACATACCCCTTAACCATATAACCTCCAGATAACCCCTGTGGTGCATGTGATAACTGCGCATTACTGTATTGTGGCAAATTAACTAGTTAGGAAGTGTATTCCTGACCCTGCCAAGTGTGTCAATGTGTGTGAGTCCCTGAGACCATGTGGCTGTTGTTGACATTGACACCTGTTCATGTGGACAGACACGTGTACTACACCTGCTGTATCACTACTGTATCACTGTTGCAGAAGTCATTCACCATCACATATATGTTTGGACAGCTCCCCAACATGTAAGCTATGTGACGCATGCAGTAACTGCATAGACATGTGATAGCAATACATAGTCTGTCAATGGGTTTGAAACCCCGTACTGGTAAGTGTGTGACAAAAACATGCTTAAGTTTTACTCTCCCATCCCCTCCCTGACTTACTTTGTCTCTGTCTGTCTCTGTCACTCAATCTCTGCTGGATGTGGAGAAGTACACCTGCTTTGTTGGGCAGCAACTTGTGTTTTGTAAGTGATGCTCCTGATCAGCTGATTGCCTCTGCACGAATTGCAGTCTTCCTCTAGCTGATTGCATGTGGAACAGCTGTGTTAACATTTCCATAGCCAATTGCATGGAAACACACTCCAATATCTAGGAACATAATGTTGTTGTTGGGCCTTTTTATTCACTGTGAGCAGGACCTAGATCTGGTTTTTGGCAAACAGCATCACAGATGGTTTTGGGATTTACCTCTAACAACATACTTTATGGAAACAGGCCAACAGACAAAAGGGGGATGTGCCAGACATGACTACAGAATGTAAGTGTTGCTATTCTGCATTTGGAGTAATGACGGTTTAACAGGGTGTGTGTGGATATGGCTGGTCTACATGTTTTAATACCTGTCATGACAGTGCTATGTTTTTGACGAAACTCCCATCTGTAGGGTCATCTGCAGAATGGGCAGTGTGTGGAGCCTTTTGTTTCTTGTGTTACTCACAGAACTCCTATCTGAGAACTGCAGAAACATAATGTGAGGATTGCGGTCAGTACATGATGACAGCCATGAGAGTTACTGACTTCATATCCCTCATAGGACATATGTCACAACAAACCCTGGTACGACAGTAAATGTATGAGGTTATCACAGCAACATGCCAATATTGGACCAGTGTTCATAGCTCCAGCCACAGGTCTGTTGACCTTTGTACAAATGTCATGCAGTAAGAGGTGCATATGTTCTGTATACCATTATTTATTGACATCATGCCTGATAACAAGCCAGTCAGATATCAGACTGCTAGACATGTTATGTATAGTAGGGGGTGTTTCTGAGGACATAACTTGGGTATTCTGCAGTTGTGTATACAGTACTGGGGTCTGTGTACCTAGGGTGATTGTCAACAGTATGTGTACTGCACATATGTACCTTGGGCTGTGCACAGACTGTGGTAGATGCCATTGTTCTTGGTCCTGTTCTATCTGATGTTACATGCTGCTCCAGTGTATAGTATCCAATTGGCTCATGTCTGTAGGGCCAGACACACATGTGTCCAATACCACAGACAGCCATCAGACCACACTGTGCCATGACCCAGTGTATGTAGGGTTAGTGTGTGATTGGCACATATGAGGTTGGTGTTCATCAGACAGTTCATATAGTGTAATATTAAGCTTGTGTACCATATGTGGCTGTTTACTTTGTTTGTGGGTATGCACTTTCTCACAGGTGTCTGTTACTCTGTGCTGTGACATGCGTGTAGAGCCTGCTATAATCGCAGGTACATGTGTAATCCCCCATACAAAATGTAGTCCAGTGTTGTGCAGTCAGCCTGTAGTTTGCAGTGTGCTTTGTGACATGCCTAGCAGCCTAGTGTAATTACCCAGTGTGCTGTTTTGTCCAGTTATTTGCAAGACATACTGCTGCCAGGCCACCATAACTGTTGCACATTTCTGACAAAGCAGTGGGACTCTGTACAGATGTATGCAACTAACTACTGGGTATTATGTGGCAATGTGTCCTCTGCACAACAAGGTATTATGTGTCAGGACAGACTGGTGTGTGTGCATGCATAAACTGTGTGGGCATATGTAGTCCAGTATTTACATAATATACCCATGTCCATGGCTATTAACATCCACATTGGGAGGCGTGGTCCACATGTCTCGCATGAAAGGGATATCTGTACACCTCTGGACTGACCACAGAGTGCCAGACTGTCCACATATATTGGTCATATCTCTGCTGTAGTCAACAGGATCATTACTGTGCTAGCAGTGGTACTGTATTATGATGTTCTCAGGATGTCTGTCAGTAGCCAATGGCACACATGTCAAAAGCAGATGTGACCTCCCACTCAGAACATGCCTGTTAAGACAACCCTATTACAGTAGCAACAGTCAACATATATACCTGCAATACATACATGACATCCCCTTGCACTAAGAGGTTGGGACTATTGGTGCTGAGGTAGGACTCCACCCCATGTTCTGGACATATGGTAAACATATATGTATATATATTTATCCATATATATATATATATATATATATATATATATATATATATATACACACATATACATATTTTCATACATATATGGATATAAATATATACACACATATAAACACTTAAATATATACATATAGACATCAATATATGTCTGCAGATATACAGATATAGATACATATGCACATACAGTTATGGATATCTACATATATATATATAGACATAAATAGGTATATCTGAATAGATATGCATACACATATAGTTATAGATATCTACATATATATCAGCATGAATAGGAATATCTGTACACATAGGATGTGCATACATATATATCTTGATATATATTATATATAGTTCTGCGGTGGCTAAGAAGGATGTAAATGATGGCACTGTTCCAGCCCCTGAATACCCCACCTGTGCCTTAACAGTACTGTCATCATCTTCAGTGTCTGTATGGACACCAACATCAGATTGCATGCAGGATGGACGCTGACCCACCTTGCCACCTGTGGGGGAAAACAAGAAATGCACTTTAAGACCAGTAGAGCATTACATAACAGTACACACATACATACACACACACACACACACACACACACACACACACACACACACACACACACACACACACACACACATATTCCATTTTATTACCTACCTGTCCGTGATTTTACAAACAGCCCCACGTTTATTTCCATAAGTTCCCTATCCTGCATCACACATGGTAACATACACTCATTAATGCCACTCATTAACTTATCATTCCTGTAAATGTCTAGACAAGTGATCACAACATAAGACCTGTTACTCCATTACCTCCTTGACCTGAGCGGAGTAGGTTTTACATGGCCTCACTGCTGTCATTCAGTGTACACCCTGTGTATGTCTGGACATCGTGAGCATGGCCCTTATATGTGAGGGGCTACTACGTTCACTCCATAATGTCACTCACTGGAGTGTCATGTTTAAGTATTGCTCAGTACATGCCAAATATGCTGCTCAATCAACCTATCATGTGGCAACTGAAATATATGGATACACTCCCTGGTGTCTACTAATTCCCCAATTAATCTGTAGTGCTGCATATGTGAGTTGTCATTCACCTCTCAGCTGAATGCGATATCAAGGGTATACCTGGTGTCTACTTTCCCTCCCAATGCATGTTCCATGCTACAGATCTTATTATACTATCAGTTGTCCTGTGATTACATATCCGACAAGTATTCTTGGTGTGTCATGTGTCAGTCCATGTCCATGTTCTGCATGATCCCAAAGGGAAGTACTGCTGTATGAACAACCCCACAATCACACATGTGCATACATGGACACCCACACAAACACATACACATGCACCCACACATCCTACATGCATCAACCTCCCTCCAACTCACCAGATTGAACCTACAAACAAAATAACCACCCACCTACACAAACACACACGCACATGCACACACACACGCACACACACACGCACACACACACACACACACACACACACACATACAGGTGAGATTGCACAAAGATAGTACACACAGTCCTCTCATTACCCATCTGTCAACATGCATAACATATGGTACACAACAGCATGTAGTGCAGTTATAGTCAATCCATGCTAGCAACAGCATACATGTGTGTGATGCATGGGCCTTGTTAGTAGGTGATTCCCCTTCCCCTGGAAACTACTGCACCCATGTGCACGGTTTTGCTGTGCACCTGTTCTGCACCCTGCCATGTACTGTGCACCAAACCTCACAGGTGTACAACCCATTGCTGAATGTGTAGTACTGTGTCACCTATGTCAGCTCTAATGCTCACAGCCCCTATGTTTTTCAGCAACATATACCTGGGATGGTATGTGGACAGATGTCATTTGTGAATGCCTGATGTCTGGTTTACAGATCTCAACATCAGCCATGGATGACCAATCCAATACTATTACACTGACAACCATCAGACCATACCATGGCTATGGGCAGTGTACACACCCTTATTGATATGATGCACCCTTTCTTGATCTGCCATGGGACCACCTCACCGCATATATTAACAGTACATGAGCCTGATATGTGACATATGTACTGTAAATTCACATGCAGTGTCTACGAAATGTGTTAGGTGTGTGGATGCTAACCGTGATGCATACACTCAGTGCGTGCATATGTGTGCACACCCTTATCATGACGATTTGTTGCACCTATTTTTATGTGAACTACAGCAGTCACTATCCCTGGCTGGGGTATACTAGCCTGGGTCATCTGCATTTGCCAGTGTATGGTCAGTCTGCTCTACACATGTCCCACAACTCTGCATGACTGCAAGATCTACTCATGTGCACATCCCTTGGTGTTCACACACTGCCATCACTATTGCTGTGGGGGTAGGGTTACATCTGCCACAGTTCCTGAACTTGACTGTGTGCATTTACAGCCAT